>NC_092289.1:11113342-11115762 GCF_036320965.1 Panulirus ornatus | reverse complement strand
AATCGACTAACCTCATCATGCGAAGTGTCAGATAGGGTCCAGCACCACCACGAACTATATCGACCAGCCTCCTGTAAGAGTGTGTGTGACTTTTGCGTCGGGCGGGGGCTTATATACACTGCCAGCCTCGTAGCCAGCTACCACCTCTGAGTAGAATGTGTTATGCGACTCTTCATTCGTCTGATAGATTTATCATATTTTAGAAGAATTCAGAGAATCCTGATGAATTGTTAAGTAAGGGTAGAAATTAAGTACCTTCCATCAAATTTACCGTAGAAAATGAAAATAATGGTATGTTACCATTTTTAGATTGCATGATCCATAGGCAAGGAAACAAGTTTAAGTTTAGCATATAGAGAAAACCAATGTATGCTCACATATCCATTACTACGCATCTCAACATGAAAGAGTTAAATTATCATCATTTCAATCTATGTTCCTTAGGGCATTACGTCTTTGCAGTCCAGAGTTCATTGATGATGAGTTTGAGAAGATATATTCTACTAGATCAAAGTTAAACTACTAGATCAAAGTTAAAGCCCAAACTTCCCATTGACACCAAGAATCTTTTAGTTCTTCCTTTTTGTAATAATTTCACTTTACGTCCCATGTTGCTTAAATCCTTTAATGTAAATGTTGTCTTCAGCAACAATAATACTATAAAGAATATCTTAATCAGGAATTCATCAGAAAATTCTCTTGGATGCATCTATAAAGTGCCAGGTGGACTTTGTGATAAATCTTATGTTGGTCAGACTGGTAAGGATCTTTCTGTTAGACTTAAGCAACATAAATATAGCATAAGGACAGGACAAGAATCAAATGCTTGTTTAATCATGCTAAAAACTTTGATCATTGTACTGACTGGAGTAATGACATCTCCGATATTAACTCTAACTCTATCACGACGAAAAATATGATTGAATCTTCTATTATCAAATTCACAAAGAATTATAATCTTAATATTAGTGGTAGTCTATACAAATTATATAGCTTTATTGTTGATAGAATTTATAAAATGATAAGTTTATGAACGCTCGTTGTATGTTTTGGACAATCCCATGTTTACCAAATGGCGTCCTAGCTTCGTCTCTTCGATGTATATCAAGTGACTTATATTTCTCTCTTGTGTCTACCCTTATGATGTGATTCTTACACGAAAGTGCACTTCGGAACTTATCGTATTTCATTTTCCCCTTGGACTCACAGGAATAGCTGAATCACGCGCAGAATAGTGATCCTTTCCAATATATATATATATATATATATATATATATATATATATATATATATATATATATATATATATATATATATATTATATTATTTTTTTATTATACTTTGTCGCTGTCTCCCGCGTTTGCGAGGTAGCGCAAGGAAAGAGACGAAAGAAATGGCCCAACCCACCCCCATACACATGTATATACATACGTCCACACACGAAAATATACATACCTACACAGCTTCCCATGGTTTACCCCAGACGCTTCACATGCCTGATTCAATCCACTGACAGCACGCCAACCCCGGTATACCACATCGCTCCAATTCACTCTATTCCTTGCCCTCCTTTCACCCTCCTGCATGTTCAGGCCCCGATCACACAAAATCTTTTTCACTCCATCTTTCCACCTCCAATTTGGTCTCCCTCTTCTCCTCGTTCCCTCCACCTCCGACACATATATCCTCTTGGTCAATCTTTCCTCAATCATTCTCTCCATGTGCCCAAACCACTTCAAAACAACCTCTTCTGCTCTCTCAACCACGCTCTTTTTATTTCCACACATCCCTCTTACCCTTACGTTACTTACTCGATCAAACCACCTCACACCACACATTGTCCTCAAACATCTCATTTCCAGCACATCCATCCTCCTGCGCACAACTCTATCTATAGCCCACGCCTCGCAACCATACAACATTGTTGGAACCACTATTCCTTCAAACATACCCATTTTTGCTTTCCGAGATAATGTTCTCGACTTCCACACATTCTTCAAGGCCCCCAGAATTTTCGCCCCCTCCCCCACCCTATGATCCACTTCCGCTTCCATGGTTCCATCCGCTGCCAGATCCACTCCCAGATATCTAAAACACTTCACTTCCTCCAGTTTTTCTCCATTCAAACTCACCTCCCAATTGACTTGACCCTCAACCATACTGTACCTAATAACCTTGCTCTTATTCACATTTACTCTTAACTTTCTTCTTCCACACACTTTACAAAACTCAGTCACCAGCTTCTGCAGTTTCTCACATGAATCAGCCACCAGCGCTGTATCATCAGCGAACAACAACTGACTCACTTCCCAAGCTCTCTCATCCCCAACAGACTTCATACTTGCCCCTCTTTCCAAAACTCTTGCATTTACCTCCCTAACAACCCCATCCATAAACAAATTAAACAACCATGGAGACAT
>NC_092289.1:11065842-11108342 GCF_036320965.1 Panulirus ornatus | reverse complement strand
GAACCATGGAAGCGGAAGTGGATCATAGGGTGGGGGAGGGGGCGAAAATTCTGGGGGCCTTGAAGAATGTGTGGAAGTCGAGAACATTATCTCGGAAAGCAAAAATGGGTATGTTTGAAGGAATAGTGGTTCCAACAATGTTGTATGGTTGCGAGGCGTGGGCTATGGATAGAGTTGTGCGCAGGAGGATGGATGTACTGGAAATGAGATGTTTGAGGACAATATGTGGTGTGAGGTGGTTTGATCGAGTAAGTAATGTAAGGGTAAGAGAGATATCTGGAAATAAAAAGAGTGTGGTTGAGAGACCAGAAGAGGGTGTTTTGAAATGGTTTGGTCACATGGAGAGAATGAGTGAGGAGAGATTGACGTAGAGGAAATATGTGTCATAGGTGGAGGAAATTAGGAGAAGTGGGAGACCAAATTGGAGTTGAAAAGATGGAGTGAAAAAGATTTTGAGTGATCGGGGCCTGAACATGCAGGAGGGTGAAAGGCGTGCAAGGAATATAGTGAACTGGAATGATGTGGTATACCGGGGTCGACGTGCTGTCAATGGATTGAACCAGGGCATGTGAAGCGTCTTGGGTAAACCATGGAAAGTTGTGTTGGGCCTGGATGTGGAAAGATAGCTGTGGTTTCGGTGCATTATTACATAACAGGTAGAGACTGAGTGTGAACGAATGGGGCCTTTGGTGTCTTATCCTAGCGCTACCTCGCACACATGAGCGGGGAGGGGGTTGTTATTCCATGTGTGGCGAGGTGGCGATGGGAACAGATAAAGGCAGACAGTATGAATTATATATTCATATATGAATACATATATGAATATATATATGAATGTGGATCTGGCAGCGGATGGAACCATTGAAGCGGAAGTGGATCATAGGGTGGGGGAGGGGGCGAAAATTCTGGGGGCCTTGAAGAATGTGTGGAAGTCGAGAACAATATCTCGGAAAGCAAAAATGGGTATGTTTGAAGGAATAGTGGTTCCAACAATGTTGTATGGTTGCGAGGCGTGGGCTATGGATAGAGTTGTGCGCAGGAGGATGGATGTGCTGGAAATGAGATGTTTGAGGACAATGTGTGGTGTGAGGTGGTTTGATCGAGTGAGTAACGTAAGGGTAAGAGAGATGTGTGGAAATAAAAAGAGCGTGGTTGAGAGAGCAGAAGAGGGTGTTTTGAAGTGGTTTGGGCACATGGAGAGGATGAGTGAGGAAAGATTGACCAAGAGGATATATGTGTCGGAGGTGGAGGGAACAAGGAGAAGAGGGAGACCAAATTGGAGGTGGAAAGATGGAGTGAAAAAGATTTTGTGTGATCGGGGCCTGAACATGCAGGAGGGTGAAAGGAGGGCAAGGAACAGAGTGAATTGGAGCGATGTGGTATACCTTGGCTGACGTGCTGTCAGTGGATTGAATCAAGGCATGTGAAGCGTCTGGGGTAAACCATGGAAAGCTGTGTAGGTATGTATATTTGCGTGTGTGGACGTATGTATATACATGTGTATGGGGGGGGGGGGTTGGGCCATTTCTTTCGTCTGTTTCCTTGCGCTACCTCGCAAACGCGGGAGACAGCGACAAAGTATAAAAAAAAAAATATATATATATATATATATATATATATATATATATATATATATATATATATATATATATATTTTTTTTTTTTTTTTTTTTTCAAACTATTCGCCATTTCCCGCATTAGCGAGGTAGCGTTAAGAACAGAAGACTGGGCCTTTTTCGGAATATCCTCACCTGACCCCCTCTGTTCCTTCTTTTGGAAAATTAAAAAAAAAACGAGAGGGGAGGATTTCCAACCCCCCGCTCCCTCCCCTTTTAGTCGCCTTCTACGACACTTAGGGAATACGTGGGAAGTATTCTTAATCCCCTATCCCCAGGGATAATATATATATATATATATATATATATATATATATATATATATATATATATATATATATATATATATATATATATATATATATATATATATATATATATATATATATGATATATATATATCCCTGGGGATAGGGGAGAAAGATTACTTCCCACGTATTCCCTGCGTGTCGTAGAAGGGGACTAAAAAGGGAGGGAGCGGGGGGCTGGAAATCCTCCCCTCTTGTTTTTTTTTTTTTCCAAAAGAAGGAACAGAGAAGAGGGCCAGGTGAGGATATTCCCTCAGAGGCCCAGTCCTTTGTTCTTAACGCTACCTTGCTAACGCGGGAAATGGCGAATAGTTTGAAAGAAATACACATACCTATACATCTCATCGTATACATATATATATACACACACAGACATATACATATATACACATGTACATAATTCATACTGTCTGCCTTTATTCATTCCCACCGCCACCTCGCCACAAATGAAATAACAACCCCCTCCCCCCTCATGTGTGCGAGGTAGCGCTAGACAACAAAGGCCCCATTCGTTCACACTCCGTCTCTAGCTGTCATGAAATAATGCACCGAAACCTCAGCTCCCTTTCCACATCTACGCCCCATAGAACTTTCCATGGTTTACCCCAGTCCTTTCACATGCACTGGTTCAATCCATTGAAAGCAGGTCGACCCCGGTATACCAAATCGTTGTAATTCACTCTATTCCTTGCACTCCTTTCACCCTCCTGCATGTTCAGGCCCCGATCACACAAAATCTTTTTCACTCCATCTTTCCACCTCCAATTTGGTCTCCCACTTCTCCTCGTTCCCTCCACCTCTGACACATATATCCCCTTGGTCAATCTTTCCTCACGCATTCTCTCCATGTGACCAAATCATTTCAAGACACCCACTTCTGCTCTCTCAACCACACTCTTTTTATTACCACACATGTCTCTTACCCTTTTATTACTTACTCGATCAAACCACCTCACACCACATATTGTCCTCAAACATCTCATTTCCAGCACATCCACTCTCCTGCGCACAACTCGATCCATAGACCACGCCTCGCAACCATACAACATTGTTGGAACCACTATTCCTTCAAACATACCCATTTTTGCTTTTCGAGATAATGTTCTCGACTTCCACACATTTTTCAACGCTCCCAGAATTTTCGTACCCTCCCCAACCCTATGATTCACTTCCCATTCCATGGTTCCATCCGCTGTCAAATCCAATCCCAGATATCTAAAGCACTTCACTTCCTCCACTTTTTCTCCATTCAAACCTACCTCCCAGTTGACTTGACTCTCATCCCTACTGTACCTAATAACCTTGTTCTTATTCACATTTACTCTCAACTTTCTTCTTTCACACACTTTACCAAACTCAGTCTCCAGCTTCTGCAGTCTCTCACATGAATCAGCCGCCAGCGCTGCATCATCAGCGAACAACTATTGACTCACTTCCCAAGCTCTCTTATCCACAACAAACTGCACACTTGCCCCTCTTTCCAAAAGTCTTGCAATCACCTCCCTAACAGCCCCATTCATAAACAAATTAAACAACCGTGGAGACATCACACACCCCAGCCGCAAACATACATTCACTGAGAACCAATCACTTTCCTCTCTTCCTACACGTACACATGCCGTACATCCTCGATAAAAACTTTTGACTGCTTCTAACAACTTGCCTCCCACACCTTATATTCTTAATACCTTCCACAGAGCATATCTATCAACTCTATCAAATACCTTCTCCAGATCCATAAATGCTACATACAAATCCATTTGCTTTTCTAAGTATTTCTCACATACATTCCTCAAAGCAAACACTGATCCACACATCGTCTACTACTTCTGAAACCACACTGCTATTCCCCAATGGAGAGAATATATATATACATATATATATAGAGGATGTAAGGCATGTGTACGTGTAGGAAGAGAGGAAAGTGATTGGTTCTCAGTGAATGTAGGTTTGCGGCAGGGGTGTGTGATATCTCCATGGTTGTTTAATTTGTTTATGGATGGGGTTGTTAGGGAGGTGAATGCAAGAGTTTTGGAAAGAGGGGCAAGTATGAAGTCTGTTGGGGATGAGAGAGCTTGGGAAGTGAGTCAGTTGTTGTTCCCTGATGATACAGCGCTGGTGGCTGATTCATGTGAGAAGCTGCAGAAGCTGGTGACTGAGTTTGGTAATGTGTGTGAAAGAAGAAAATTAAGAGTAAATGTGAAAAAGAGCAAGGTTATTAGGTACAGTAGGGTTGAGGGTCAAGTCAATTGGGAAGTGAGTTTGAATGGAGAAAAACTGGAGGAAGTGAAGTGTTTTAGATATCTGGGAGTGGATCTGGCAGCGGATGGATCCATGGAAGCGGAAGTGGATCATAGGGTGGGGGAGGGGGCGAAAATTTTGGGAGCCTTGAAGAATGTGTGGAAGTCGAGAACATTATCTCGGAGAGCAAAAATGGGTATGTTTGAAGGAATAGTGGTTCCAACAATGTTGTATGGTTGCGAGGCGTGGACTATGGATAGAGTTGTGCGCAGGAGGATGGATGTGCTGGAAATGAGATGTTTGAGGAGAATGTGTGGTATGAGGTGGTTTGATCGAGTAAGTAACGTAAGGGTAAGAGAGATGTGTGGAAATAAAAAGAACGTGGTTGAGAGAGCAGAAGAGGGTGTTTTGAAATGGTTTGGTCACATGGAGAGAATGAGTGAGGAAAGATTGACCAAGAGGATATATGTGTCGGAGGTGGAGGGAACGAGGAGAAGAGGGAGACCAAATTGGAGGTGGAAAGATGGAGTGAAAAAGATTTTGTGTGATCGGGGCCTGAACATGCAGGAGGGTGAAAGGAGGGCAAAGAACAGAGTGAATTGGAGCGATGTGGTATACCGGGGTTGACGTGCTGTCAGTGGATTGAATCAAGGCATGTGTATGGGGGTGGGTTGGGCCATTTCTTTCGTCTGTTTCCTTGCGCTACCTCGCAAACGCGGGAGACAGCGACAAAGCAAAAAAAAAAAAAAAAAAAATATATATATATATATATATATATATATATATATATATATATATATATATATATATATATATATATATATATATACATATATATATATATATATATGCATACGTATGTAAGTAGGAGAGATGGCCAGAGAGCGTTATTGGATTACGTGTTAATTGGTAGGCGCACGAAAGAGAGACATTTGGATATTAATGTGCTGAGAGGTGCAACTGGAGGGATGTCTGATCATTATCTTGTGGAGGTGAAGGTGAAGATTTGTATGGGTTTTCAGAAAACAAGAGAGAATGTTGGGGTGAAGAGAGTGGTGAGAGTAAGTGAGTTTGGAAAGGAGAATTGTGTGAGGAAATACTAGGAGAGACTGAGTACAGAATGGAAAAAGGTAAGAACAAAGGAGGTAACGGGAGTGGAATAGGAATGGGAGGTATTTAGAGAAACAGTGATGGCTTTCGCGAAAGATGTTTGTGGCATGAGAAGCGCGGGAGGTGGGTTGATTAGAAAGGGTAGTGAGTGGTGGGATGAAGAAGTAAGATCATTAGTGAAAGAGAAGAGAGAGGCATTTGGACGACTTTTGCAAGGAAATTATGCAAATGACTGGCAGATGTATAAAAGAAAGAGGCAGGAGTTCAAGAGAAAGGTGCAAGAGGTGAAAAAGAGGGCAAATGAGAGATGGGGTGAGAGAGCACCATTAAATTTTAAGGAGAATAAAAAGATGTTTTGGAGGGAGGTAAATAAAGTGTGTAAGACAAGGGAACAAATGGGAACTTCAGTCAAAGAAGTTAATGGGAGGTGATGACAAGTAGTGGTGATGTGAGGAGATGGAGTAAGTATTTTGACGGTTTTTTTTGAATCTTCTTGATGATAGAGTGGCAGATATAGGGTGTTTTGGTCGAGGTGGTGTGCAAAGTGAGAGGGTTTGGGAAAATGATCTGGTAAACAGAGAAGAGGTAGTAAATGCATTGCGGAAGATGAAAACCGGCAAGGCAGCGGGTTTTGACGGTATTGCATTAGAATTTATCAAAAAAGGGGGTGATTATTGTTGACTGGTTGGTAAGGTTATTTAATGTTTGTATGATTCATGGCAAGATGCCTGAGGATTGGCGGAATTCTTGCATAGTGCCATTGTACAAAGGCAAAGGGGATAAGAGTGAGTGCTCAAATTACAGAGGTATAAGTTTGTTGAGTATTCCTGATAAATTATATGGAAGGGTATTGATTGAGAGGGTGAAGGGATATGCAGAGCATCAGAATGGGGAAGATCAGTGTGGTTTCAGAAGTGGTAGAGGATGTGTGGATCAGGTGTTTGCTTTGAAGAATGTATGTGAGAAATAATTAGAAAAGCAAATGGATTTGTATATAGCATTTACGGATCTGGAGAATGTATATGATAGAGTTGATAGAAATGCTCTGTGGAAGGTATTACGATTATATGGTATGGGATGCAAGTTGTTAAAAGCAGTGAAAAGTTTTAATCGAGGATGTAAGGCATGTGTACGTGTAGGAAGTTGGGAAAGGGATTGGTTCTCAGTGAATGTAGGTTTGCGGTAGGAGTGTGTGATGTCTCCATGGTTGTTTAATTTGTTTATGGATGTGGTTGTTAGGGAGGTGAATGCAAGAGTTTTGGAAAGAGGGGCAAGTATGCAGTCTGTTGTGGATGAGAGAGACTGGGAAGTGAGTCAGTTCCTCTTCGCTGATGATACAGCGCTGGTGGCTGATTTATATGAGAAACTGCAGAAGCTGGTGGCTGAGTTTGGTAAAGTGTGTGAAAGAAGAAAGTTGAGAGTAAATGTGAATAAGAGCAAGGTTATTAGGTACAGTAGGGGTGAGGGTCAAGTCAATTGGGAGGTAAGTTTGAATGTAGAAAAACTGGAGGAAGTGAAGTGTTTTAGATATCTGGGAGTGGATTTGGCAGCTGATGGAACCATGGAAGCGGAAGTGGATCATAGAGTTGGGGAGGGCGCGAAAATTCTGGGAGCCTTGAAGAATGTGTGGAAGTCGAGAACATCATCTCGGAAAGCAAAAATGGGTATGTTTGAAGGAATAGTGGTTCCAAAAATGTTGTATGGTTGTGAGGCGTGGGCTATACACTTAACTATACATCTCAATGCATACATATGTATACGCAAAAAGACATATATATATATATATATATATATATATATATATATATATATATATATATATATATATATATACATATATACATTATTCACACTGTCTGTCCTTATTCTCTAATTTCGCCACCCTGCCACACATGATATGAAAACCCACTTCCCCTGCATGTGCGCGAGGTAGCGCTAGGAAAATACCACAAAATTCACATTCGTTCACACTCAGTAGGCAGATGTTATGTATAATGCACCGAAACCACAGTTCCCTTTCCGCATCCAGCCCCCACAAAACTTTCCTTGGTTTACCCTAGACACTTCTCATGCCCTGGTTCAATCCATTGACGGCACGTCGACCCCGGTATACCACATTGTTCCAATTCACTCTTTTCCTTGCACGCCTTTCACCCTCCTGCATGTTGAAGCGCCTATCACTCAAAATCTTTTTCACTCCATCTTTCCACCTCCAATTTGGTCTCCCATTTCTCCTTGTTCCCTCCACCTCTGACATATATATCCTGTTTGTCAATCTTCCCCCACTCATTCTCTCCGTGCGACCAACCCATTTCAAAACACCCTCTTCTGCTCTCTCAACCACACTCATTTTATTACCATGTATCTCTCTTACCCTTTCATTACTTGCTCGATTAAACCACCTCATTCCACATATTGTCCTCAATCATCTCATTTCCCGAACATCCACCCTCCTCCACAAAACTCTATCTATAGCCCACGCGTCGGAACGATATATCATTATTGGAACCACTTTACCTTCAAAGATACTCATTTTTGCTTTCCAAGATAACGTTCTCGACTTTCACATATTTTTCAACGCTCCCAGAACTTTTGCCCCCTCCTCCACCCTATGATTCACTTCCGCTTCCATTGTTCCATCCGTTGCCAAATCTACTCTCTTCAAACTTTTTCTCCCTTCAAACTTACCTCCCAATTGACTTGTCTCTCAACCCTACTGTAACTAATAAGCTTGCTCTTATTTACATTTACTCTCAGCTTTCTTCTTTCACACACTTCACCAAACTCAGTCACAAGCTTCTGCAGTTTCTCACCCGACTCAACCACCAGCGCTGTATCATCAGCGAACAACAATTTACTCGCTTCCCAAGCTCTCTCATCCACAACAGACTGCATACTTATCCCTCTTTCCAAAACTCTTGCATTCATCTCCATAACAACCCCATCCATAAACAAATTAAACAACTATGGAGACATCACGCACCCCTGCCGGAAACCAATATTCACTGAGAACCAAACACTTTCCTCTCTTTCTTCACGTACACATGCCTTACATCCTCGACAAAAACTTTTCCCTGCTTCTGACAACGTACCTCCGACACCATATATTCTTAATACCTTCCACAGAGCATCTCTATCAACTCTATCATATTTCTTCACCAGATCCATAAATGCTACATACAAATCCATTTGCTTTTCTAAGAATTTCTCACATACGTTTTTCAAAGCAAACACCTGGTCCACACATTCTTTATCACTTCTGAAACCACACTGCTCTTCCCCAATCTGATGCTCTGTACATGCCTTCACCCTCTCAATCAATACCCTCCCATATAATTTACCAGGAATACTCAACAAACTTATACCTCTGTAATTTGAGCACTCACTCTTATCCCCTTTGCCTTTGTACAATGGCACTATGCAAGCATTCTGCCAGTCCTCAGGCAAATCACCATGAGTCATACATACATTAAATAACCATACCAACCAGTCAACAATACAGTCACCCCTTTTCTTTTAATAAATTCCACTGCAATCCCATCCAAACCCGCTGCCTTGCCGGCTTTCATCTTCCGCAAAGCTTTTACTACCTCTTCACTCTTTACCAAATCATTCTCCCTAACCCTCTCAATTTGCACACCCCCTCGACCAAAACACCCTATATCTGCCACTCTACCATCAAACACATTCAACAAATCTTCAAAGTACTCACTCCATCTCCTTCTCACATCACAACTACTTGTTATCACCTCCTCATTAGCCCCTTTCACTGATGTTCCCATTTGTTCCCTTGTCTTACGCGCTTTATTTACCTCCTTCCAAAATATTCGTTTTATTCTCTCTAAAATTTGATGATCCCCTCTCACACCAATTCTCATTTGACCTCTTTTTCGCCTCTTGCACCTTTCTCTTGACCTCCTGCCTCTATGTTTTATTTATCTCCCAGTTATTTGTAATGTTTACCTGCAAAAATAATAATATTAATCTTAACGTTCCAATCTGCCCACCTCACACGCTTCTCATACTACAAGCATCTTTTACACAAGCCATCACTGCTTCCCTAGATATATCTCATTCCTCCCCCACTCCCTTTGCGTCCTTTGTTCTCACCTTTTTCCATTTTGTACTCAGTCTCTCCTGGTACTTACTCACGCAAGTTTCCTTCCCAAGCTCACTTACTCGCACCACTCTCTTCACGTCAACATTCTCTCTTCTTTTCTGAAAACCTCTACAAATCTTCACCTTCGCCTCCACAAGATAATGATCAGACATCCCTCCAGTTACACCTCTTAGCACATTAACATCCAAGTCTGTTTTTTGCCCACCTATCAATTAACACGTAATCCAATAACGCTCTCTGGTCATCTCTCAAACTTACATACGTATACTTATGCATATGTCTCTTTTTAATCCAGGTATTCCCACTCACAAGTCCTTTTTCAGCACATAAATCTACATGCTCTTCACCATTTCCATTTACAACACTGAACTCCCCATGTACAGCAGTTATTCCCTCAACTGCCACATTACTCATCTATGTGCTGAAAAAGGACTGGTGACTGGGAATACCTGGTTTAAAAAGACAGATATACATAAGTATATCTTTATAAGTAGTAGAGATGGTCAGAGAGCGTCATTGGATTACATGTTAATTGATGGGCGCGCGAAAAGAGACACTTTTGGATGTTAATGTGCTGAGAGGTGCAACTGGAGGGATGTATGATCATTACCTTGCGGAGGCGAAGGTGAAGATTTGTAGAGGTTTTCAGAAAAGAAGAATGTTGGGGTGAAGAGAGTGATGAGAGTAAGTGAGTTTGGGAAGGAGACTTGTGTGAGGAAGTACCAGGAGAGACTGGGTACAGAATAGGAAAAGGTTAGAACAAAGGACGAAGGGGGAGTGGGGGAAGAATGAGATGCATTTATTGAAGCAGTGATGGCCTGCGCAGAAGATGCTTGTGGCATGAGAAACGTGGGAGGTGGGCAGATTAGAAAGGGTTGTAAGTGGTGGGATGAAGAAGTAAGATTATTAGTGAAAGAGAAGAGAGAGGCATTTGGACGATTTTGCAGGGAAATAGTGCAAATGACTAGTAGATGTATAAAAAAAAAAGAGGCAGGAGGTCAAGAGAAAGGTGCAAGAGACGAATAAGAGGGGAAATGAGAGTTGGGGTGAGAGTGTACCATTGAATTTTAGGGAGAATAAAAAGATGTTTTGGAAGGAGGTAAATAAAGTGCTTAAGACAAGGGAACAAATGAAAACATCAGTGAAGGGGGCTAATGAGGAGGTGATAACAAGTAGTGGTGATGTGGAAGGAGATGGATTGAGTATTTTGAAGGTTTGTTGAATGTGTTTGATGATAGAGGGTGTTTTTGTCGAGGTGGTGTGCAAAGTGAGAGGGTTAGGGAGAATGATTTGATAAGGAGAGAAGAGGTAGTAAAAGCTTTGCGGAAGATGATAGCCGGCAAGGTAGCGGGTTTTGATGGTTTTTGCAATGGAATTTATTAAAAAAAAAGGGACGAATGTATTGTTGACTGGTTAGTAAGGTTATTTAATGTATGGTGAGGTGCCTGGGGACTGGCGGAATGCTTGCATAGTGCTATTGTACAAAGGGAAAGGGAATAAGAGTGAGTGCTCAAATTACAGAGGTATAAGTTTGTTGAGTATTCCTGGTAAATTATATGGGAGGGTATTGATTGAGAGGGTGAAGGCATGTACAGAGCATCAGATTGGGGAAGAGCAGTGTGGTTTCAGAAGTGGTAGAGGATGTGTGGATCAGGTGTTTGCTTTGAAGAATGTATGTGAGAAATACTTAGAAAGGCAAATGGATTTGTATGTAGCATTTATGGATCTGGAGAAGGCATATGATAGAGTTGATAGAGATGCTCTGTGGAAGGTATTAAGAATATATGGTGTGGGAGGCAAGTTGTTAGAAGCAGTGAAAAGTTTTTATCGAGGATGTAAGGCATGTGTACGTGTAGGAAGAGAGGAAAGTGATTGGTTCTCAGTGAATGTAGGTTTGCGGCAGGGGTGTGTGATGTCTCCATGGTTGTTTAATTTGTTTATGGATGGGGTTGTTAGGGAGGTGAATGCAAGAGTTTTGGAAAGAGGGGCAAGTATGAAGTCTGTTTGGGATGAGAGAGCTTGGGAAGTGAGTCAGTTGTTGTTCGCTGATGATACAGCGCTGGTGGCTGATTCATGTGAGAAACTGCAGAAGCTGGTGACGGAGTTTGGTAAAGTGTGTGAAAGAAGAAAGTTAAGAGTAAATGTGAATAAGAGCAAGGTTATTAGGTACAGTAGGGTTGAGGGTCAAGTCAATTGGGAGGTGAGTTTGAATGGAGAAAAACTGGAGGAAGTGAAGTGTTTTAGATATCTGGGAGTGGATCTGGCAGCGGATGGAACCATGGAAGCGGAAGTGGATCATAGGGTGGGGGAGGGGGCGAAAATTCTGGGGGCCTTGAAGAATGTGTGGAAGTCGAGAACATTATCTCGGAAAGCAAAAATGGGTATGTTTGAAGGAATAGTGGTTCCAACAATGTTGTATGGTTGCGAGGCGTGGGCTATGGATAGAGTGGTGCGCAGGAGGATGGATGTGCTGGAAATGAGATGTTTGAGGACAATGTGTGGTGTGAGGTGGTTTGATCGAGTAAGTAACGTAAGGGTAAGAGAGATGTGTGGAAATAAAAAGAGCGTGGTTGAGAGAGGGTGTTTTGTAATGTTTTGGGCACATGGAGAGAATGAGTGAGGAAAGATTGACCAAGAGGATATATGTGTCGGAGGTGGAGGGAACGAGGAGAAGAGGGAGACCAAATTGGAGGTGGAAAGATGGAGTGAAGAAGATTTTGTGTGATCCGGGCCTGAACATGCAGGAGGGTGAAAGGAGGGCAAGGAATAGAGTGAATTGGAGCGATGTGGTATACCGGGGTTGACGTGCTGTCAGTGGATTGAATCAGGGCATGTGAAGCGTCCGGGGTAAACCATGGAAAGCTGTGTAGGTATGTATATTTGCGTGTGTGGACGTATGTATATACATGTGTATGGGGGTGGGTTGGGCCATTTCTTTCGTCTGTTTCCTTGTGCTACCTCGCAAACGCGGGAGACAGCGTCAAAAAAAAAAAAAAAAAATATATATATATATATATATATATATATATGTAAGGCATGTGTACGTGTAGGAAGAGAGGAAAGTGATTGGTTCTCAGTGAATGTAGGTTTGCGGCAGGGGTGTGTGATGTCTCCATGGTTGTTTAATTTGTTTATGGATGGGGTTGTTAGGGAGGTGAATGCAAGAGTCTTGGAAAGAGGGGCAAGTATGAAGTCTGTTGGGGATGAGAGAGCTTGGGAAGTGAGTCAGTTGTTGTTCGCTGATGATACAGCGCTGGTGGCGGATTCATGTGAGAAACTGCAGAAGCTGGTGACGGAGTTTGGTAAAGTGTGTGGAAGAAGAAAGTTAAGAGTAAATGTGAATAAGAGCAAGGTTATTAGGTACAGTAGGGCTGAGGGTCAAGTCAATTGGGAGGTGAGTTTGAATGGAGAAAAACTGGAGGAAGTGAAGTGTTTTAGATATCTGGGAGTGGATCTGTCAGCGGATGGAACCATGGAAGCGGAAGTGGATCATAGGGTGGGGGAGGGGGCGAAAATTTTGGGAGCCTTGAAAAATGTGTGGAAGTCGAGAACATTATCCCGGAAAGCAAAAATGGGTATGTTTGAAGGAATAGTAGTTCCAACAATGTTGTATGGTTGCGAGGCGTGGGCTATGGATAGAGTTGTGCGCAGGAGGATGGATGTGCTGGAAATGAGATGTTTGAGGACAATGTGTGGTGTGAGGTGGTTTGATCGAGTAAGTAACGTAAGGGTAAGAGAGAGGTGTGGAAATAAAAAGAGCGTGGTTGAGAGAGCAGAAGAGAGTGTTTTAAAATGGTTTGGGCACATGGAGAGAATGAGTGAGGAAAGATTGACCAAGAGGATATATGTGTCGGAGGTGGAGGGAACGAGGAGAAGAGGGAGACCAAATTGGAGGTGGAAAGATGGAGTGAAAAAGATTTTGTGTGATCGGGGCCTGAACATGCAGGAGGGTGAAAGGAGGGCAAGGAATAGAGTGAATTGGAGCGATGTGGTATACAGGGGTTGACGTGCTGTCAGTGGATTGAATCAAGTCATGTGAAGCGTCCGGGGTAAACCATGGAAAGCTGTGTAGGTATGTATATTTGTGTGTGTGGACGTGTGTATGTACATGTGTATGGGGGGGGTTGGGCCATTTCTTTCGTCTGTTTCCTTGCGCTACCTCGCAATACGCGGGAGACAGCGACAAAGTATAAAAAAAAAAAAAAAAAAAAAAAAAAAAAAAAAAAAAAAAAATATATATATATATATATATATATATATATATATATATATATATATATATATATATATATATATATATATATATATATATATATATATATATATATATACGTTGAGATGCATAGGTATGTATATGTGCGTGTGCGGAAGTGTATAAATATACATGTGTATGTGGGTGGGTTGGGCCATTCTTTCGTCTGTTTCTTAGCGCTACCTCGGTAATGCGGGAGATAGCGACAAAGTATAATGAAAAAAAAAATGATAATATAACAATGTTATTTCTAACCATTTTGAGATTTGAACGATAATCTCAACTCTTTCTTAACGGCCAGTAAACCACTTTCGTATCCAACGAAGTAGAACCCCATTAGTATAGGCGATTGTGCTCCGATTGGTTAAGTCTGGAGGCCTACGGAGTGACAAACTCCGTCTGTCTCCAACGAATGTGTTATATGGCTGCGTTCAGATAATCAGCCAGAAAGGTTCCTGTTACGTTAGGTTATCACAGATGATTTATTTTTAGACGACCAACTATCTGACGAAGGTAAGGACGTTCTTCCTGTATATGGTAAAGATGAGTCTGATTTTCAATCATTGCTGATGCCTTGTGAATATAAATAGGACATGAAAAAACAGAACATTTTTCGTGATTTATTTAACGTTTTGTAGATATACGACAGTGCAATTGTCTGATGACATATTCAAACAAATTTCTCTCATGATATGGTGATTACTTTTTTAAAAGTGCTTATACGATATGAAGGTATCGTAATTAACTTTGAAATTCCTTGTTTCAATATCTTGATTTGCAAATTGCAGTATCAGAGCTATTGTGCGCGTGGCATCGTAAGGCCACAGTAGTAATATAATAACAAGGTTTAGAGTTGCAAGTCTTCACTCAAAAATCCTCAGAGGCAAATGAGTGCTTTTTTTTTCTTTACCCTGAGGGAATCGACTCATATAATCCTGAAGAATATGAACAAACCCCTTAGTCCTACTTCGTCTTTTCACTACCAGCTAGACCCCTATCTTCGTAAGGCTTATCATAAACAGGGAGACAACTGAAGAGAGTCATAAGGCAGAAGGTTGAGATAGTGAGTGCACAAAGGAGCCTGTAGAATTAGCATGTCAGTGTCTCTCACTGTTTGAAGATTCTGTAGTTCCGAGAGCGCGGTATGAAGGTCTTGCGTCTTCAAAGCGGAACAAGAAAAAAAATGAACGTGCTACAACTGAAACGCCAGAGGACGATACGTAGTGTGAGATGGGGTGATTTTGCGAGGAATGAAAGTATCAGGGAGAAGAATGGAGGAAAGTGAAGTTTAGTCGAGAGGTTCAGGGAGAAAGAGGATAAGCTAGACAGAAAGGAAGATAGAAGGATGGAGTAAAAGAGGCTTTTGGGTATGAATGCTTGAATATTTGAGAGAACGACACAGACAGCATGGGAAAGAAAGATTTAATCTATGTGATATATACGGGGGGACGTGCTGTCAGTAGGCTGAGCCACGGCAGATGATGCGGCGAAAATACACCATAGATTGATCTGTAAGGCTTGGCTGTGGATGGTTAGCTTTGGTTTTGGTGCATCACACACATGACTTCCAAAGAGTTGACGTGTTGAAGAGAAGTCATTATACGTTTCTTCCTGGTGCTACTACGCAAATCTAAGAGAACAAATAAGAAGTCCATTCAGTTTGTCTGTCAGACGTTCAAGCTCAGCTACAGATTAATCTTCCAGCTTGGTATCATCTGCGAATTTCATTATCTTATATTGCAGCCCATTATCAATATAATTGATCCATATAAGAAGGAAAACGGCCCCGCGACTGATCCCTGTGGCACCTCACGTGTTTTGTCTAACTATTCTGAGCTTATTCTTTGTTTACGGCCAGTTAACCAATTTCCTATCCACCGAAGTACTTTCCCATATATACCAAGAGATTAACTTTTTCTAGTAACCTTTAATGCGGAACTTTCGAATGATTATTGAAAATATGATTAGATGATATCGACTGCTCTATTCTCGTCATATTTGTTAATCACAAGATAAAAGAAATCAAGCAGATTTGTTTGACATGAACGATTCCGTCGAAAACTAAATTGATAGTTCATTAAGTGGTGGTCTTCTAGATAGTTTACAATTTTGTCCCAAATGATGGTTTCCATAAGATTTGCAACGACATAGTTAAGCTAATTGGACGGTAATTCACGGGGCGCGACCTATTACGTTTTTGATTATCAGTGTTACATCGGCCAACTTTCATTCCTTTGGAACGTTACTCTGTACAGTTCACTAATATGTCCCCATCTTCACTTTTATGTTTAGTTTTGGTCACCCTACCTGAAAAAAAGACAGACAGAATAGAGAGAGTACAGAGGCGAGCTACTAAGATGATTCTCGGGCCGAGAAAAAAGTCCTATGAGAGCCGACTTGAATCTATTCAGCATAGGAAAGGGAAAGTTAAGAGATGATCTAAGGTAAGTATTTAAGGTTATCAGAGACTTTGATCGTCTTGATCTAGTAAGTCATCTAAGACTAGATTCGTTTGTTTCACTTGCAGTAATTGATAATGATTGCCTTGAATGAAGCGACAAACTTTTTCGTGGTGACGATTATCAACATGTGGAATGATTTACCAATTCGAGTGGTTCATTGCGGTATGTTTGAGAATACACTTGACAGATATCTCACTTCAAGTCCACTGCTAACATTGATAGTTTGCAGGTTTTTCTCTGAGTTATCTTTATTCCTATATTCTTTCCAAAACTTACCACACTGATCTGTGAGTTTATATATCTTTCACGATCGCAACAGCCTCTAAAGGGCCCACTGGTCTGTGTCTGCCGTTGTTTGAATTCCTTTGCATGCCTTTGTTTTTTTTTTGTGTAATGAACCGAAATCATAGCGTCCCAGCTACTCACAATCAGGCACTATAGACCTTTTCTTGCTTTCCCTCGGCTGCTTCATATGCCCTGGTTCAGTCTTTTGACAGCAAGTTGCCCCTTGTATACCACATCGTTCCAGTTCACTCTATCATGCACGTTCCCTTCACCCTCCCTCATGTTCAGCCCGCAAACACTCAAAACCTGTTTCACTCCGTCCTTCCATCTCCAGTTTGGTCTCTACCTTGGTCTTCTTCCCTCCACTGTGTATCCTCTGTGTCAAACTGTATATCCTCCTTGTCAGCCTCTCCTCACTCATTCTCTCCATATGTCCAAACCATTCCAGCACATCCAGTTATCATCTTTATTCAACTCTTCGGCCATATCAAACCTCGCATCGAAGCCTCGATCACCCAGGACATCCAGAGCCTCAGTCATTCCTCTGGGACGCTTTAGTAGCTGGACGTAAGTCCAATCCGCACAGCTAAACCTCCACCCCCCTGCTGAGCCCCACCACCTGCAGACTTTCTTCCCCCTGATTCTACCTTTCATACTACCCTCCCTTGCTCAGACCTCCTCCACCCACTGCAAAGCCCACCACTGCTCAGACTCTCACTCGTTGCACAAACCTCCGACTCCCACCCCCTTGCCTGGCCCTCGCGTCCACAGACCCTCACCCAACGAACGGCTCTTCCCTTCAACAACCCTCACCCTCTACGCCCACATACCTTCCCCAGACGGGCCGAACCAACACCCCAACCCCCCTCCCCTGAGCCTTCCCCAAACCTCATCCTCGCGGCGCCTCCCCTGCGATGATCGCCCCTCCGCACACTGCCCTCCCCTCCCGTCCAAGTCCGACTCTTATTTCCCAATACCTTGAGTCCCCGTAGAGCCTACCCATCCCCTAAACCCTAAACCCCCAGCACTGCCTACCTCTTTCCTGGACCCCGTCCGCTGTCTGGTCATCCCTTCCCCCCACCTCCCAACCCTCGCGCCCCCATCGCCTATCCTGAGCCCCTAACCCCCTGCACAGCCCATCAAGACATCCACTCCCATCGCGCAGCCCCTCCCGTCCTCTTAACCAAACCCTTTACACAACCCCCTACCTTTCTCAACGCCCTTCTTTGCACTGCTCTTACCTCCTCCCCCAAAACTCCGACCCCTGCACTGCCTTTTCCCCCAATCACCACCCACTGGATGGCA
Organism: Panulirus ornatus; assembly: GCF_036320965.1. Taxonomy (NCBI): domain Eukaryota; kingdom Metazoa; phylum Arthropoda; class Malacostraca; order Decapoda; family Palinuridae; genus Panulirus; species Panulirus ornatus. The sequence goes on along the minus strand of NC_092289.1, from coordinate 11,090,643 downwards.
GGATGGCCCCACAGACAGCCATCCACTGAACGGCCTTCCAATCTCCAGACCCCAACTCAGTGATGACCTGTCCGGTCACTGTGGCTGACACTAGCCACTACAGTTAACGTTGGTGGCCTGACACAGTGTACTGACCGCTGGTAAAGATTAATTTGCAGGAAAGATATTTCCGCGAAAATGATTTGAAAAACAATTTCTAATTTCCACCCAATTTAACATAAGTCAGCATTGTAGTTTCGGCCTTACTAATCTCAGTCACAGAGAAAAATGGATGAATAGACCTGACACCCTAATTCTTCATTTTATTGCTCTAATATTGTTACTATAAACATCTTTATTACCAATGATAGTATAGTTATCTGAAAATCTCAAATGGAGTAAGAAAATATTTTGGAAGGAGTAAAAAGTGTGAAAAAACGAGAGGACAAGTAGGAACATTGTTAAAGGGGTAAAAAGTGACATGGTAATAGGCAGAAAAGCGAGCGAAGAGGAGGTGGCGTGAGTGTTATGAAGGAGTATTGAATGTGTTCGGTGAGAGGGTAGCGGATGTAGAACATGGATGTTTGTGAAGTGAGAGAGTCAGCAAGTGGTATGGTGAAAGGAGAAGACGTGGTGAAAACCTTGCATGAGATGAAGTGCAGCAAAAGTGAATGGAGTGGGTGGGGTTGCAGTCGAATTTCCTCAGAAAGGGGGTGGCTGAGTTTCTGGTTGGTCAGTTAAGATATTCAGTGTATGGTAAGCTGTATCGAAGAGTGTTGATTGAGAGGGTGCACAAAGATCAGATTAGGGACGAACAATGTAGTTTCAGGAGTTGTAGAGGATATGTGGATAAGGCTTTTGATTTGCAAGATGCATGCGAAGAACTACTTAGAAATCGTATGTTTGGAGTAGGTACAGATGCTGTCAACCGCTGTTATGGACTCGACCATTACTGCAGATTCAGAACTTCCCTAAGGAATGCACCCTCGTGATCAGGTCGTCAGTTCACACCAGAGTTTGTATGAAGGGGGTCACACTCTAGCTGCCTTACACCGGAGACCTATTTCTTATCTTTAAACCTTAACTGCCATAGGTAAGGCAGTAAACCCAACGGTATTTAAAGACATGTACTCCTGCATTCACGACTACCAAGTGATTCCAGTGAGAAATCCAGACACCAACAGACCACTGGCTTCTCTCGAGGATGTTTGATTACTCATAGAATATGCCTATGTGCTACTGAAATCCTGTGTGATTTTTTATATGTAAAAATTAAAACAATTAGGCACTGAAAATTTTCAAAGCTAGATTATAATGTATTGAAAATGGATTTCCAAGATTCCAGATACTGCAACGAATTTATAAACTATAAACCATTATATCAGGTTATGTCACATCATTGTAAGCTTGTCTTCTTCAGCCCTCTGGGTCTTCAGTTGATGGGAATTAGTGTTGAGGTATGTTGAAACGCTTGCGAACAATTTCCAGGAGGAACGCCACAAATGCCAACAGCATCCCTGGAAAAGATGATAAAGTGTCCAATAGAAAATAAGTATGTATGTCTCATTTCTCTGTTGTATAGCTTTGTCAGATCAAGAATCAAAAGGTCTCTTTTATGCCTAAATATTCTCCTCACTAGTAATAACTTGATAGCCACTATCTACTCAAGGTTATCTAAGAATTATTTGCAAACTCGGGTTCATTGCCATTCAAAATAACACACTCAAAACCATTGTAAACATATTTTGTTTTTCTTAATAAATGTTCACCGTTTTACAGAACGCGATAAGGTACTACGAACAGACAAAGAACGGCCTTGTTTGCTAACATCCATTTTCTAGCTATCACGTATAATGCATGGAAACCAGAGTTCTGCCACGACCAAGCGCAAAAACCTCTCCACGGTTTTCCTTGACCGCTTTAGATGCTCGTACACACCTTGCAACATCATGCATGATCACACCCTTACCACTCAATGGATCATTCACTCCATCCTTCTATCTCCAACTCGGTCTTCCTCTTTTCTACATACCCTTCACTACTCCCGCGTATACTCTCTTTTCCTCTCCTCACTCGTCTTCTAATGTCCAAACCCATTACACCCTCGTCAGCTCTCTCATCCACACTCTTTTCACTACCACATCGTTCTCCTAACTTTTCATTTTCATTCGATCACCCCTCCTCACACCATATATTACCCTTGAGCATTTCATTTACAAAACATCCGTCCTCCTTGCTACTCCATAGTTTATGGTTCGCCTCTCCAATCCATTACAACACACCAGGACAACTATACACTAACAGCATAGCCATTTAACCCTCACAGACAATGAGCTTTTTATCCACTAACTCCTCAGTGCATCCCTGTGGCTGACTTCAGCGTTTATGGTTCCCTCCACTTTCACTGCAATGAGGGAATTAACTGTCTCTCATGGTTGTTTAGAGTTGAATTGCCTCATATAAAAAGTACAGCCCTCTAGAGCCTAAATTCTTCTCCATGTGACTCCAGACTCAAGAAGCCCTTAAAGAGTCTCCGTCATTAGTAGCATTTAAGCATGTGGCTCCTGACGTTTCATCTTCGTAGCAGATCTCTGTGGTACCTTTTTTCCGACGTGCTTCTTCAGCAGAAGTCACGTGAAACATCGGCACCGACCGTCTCGAGAAACAACTTGATGTACGAAACGACGTCTCCGCAGAAGCCAACAACACAAAGGACTACACTTTTCCACCCTTCTTCCAGAAACTCTATGATACTTGACAGTTACTTCCTCCTGCCAGACTCATGCTTCACCATATGCACCCTCACCAGCACTGCAGGACTCCTGCCCGGCCAACCTTCAAGATTTAACCTCACTTTACAACAACCCTGCACCTCCATTAGTGTCTTGCCTTAGGCTATATCATCTCTGTACATTACCCGATAAAACAATGTTACTGTCTTTACTCGTGTTGCTGTACCCGTCTCACAGTCTATCACAAGTCACTAAAAAACTATGATACATAAGAGCGGACTACACTTCTCCAACTAGAGGTGTACAAGCAAGGTCTAGAACAGAAAACGTGGGAGAAGTATACATTAGAGCAATCTTGTCGTTCTCTTCATATATCTTTCAAGTCAGAGTTCTTAGCTTTAAAGAACTTTTCTAACTGACACTATCACAACAGCTCATAGGTCCAGGTGCCACGCTAATCCTATTGCACTTGGATGATTCTCTGGTTCACATTCAACAGTTCTAGTACAAATCTTCAATTCTGTTTTATCGATGATTCTTATTCCAGTGTGCTTGTGAACTGTCATATACTAAAGAAATTCCAGTTTCTTTCTACTTCTTGTATTGTCTACAGCAATGCACGCATAAACCAAATAACGTTTACGATTTTCTTGGTCGACACCATTTCCTTTCAGCCTGACTTGTGAGTATAATTATATTTCACTGATCTCTGTATCTTATTTAGGAAATATGCGACATAAAATTATATATATATATATATATATATATATATATATATATATATATATATATATATATATATATATATATATATATATATATATATATATATGTATATATATTTTCTTTTTCTTTTTTTTTTTTTTGCTTTGTCGTTGTCTCCCGCGTTTGCGAGGTAGCGCAAGGACACAGACGAAAGGAATGGCCCAACCCACCCCCATACACATGTATATACATACGTCCACACACGCAAATATACATACCTACACAGCTTTCCATGGTTTACCACAGACGCTTCACATGCCCTGATTCAATCCACTGACAGCACGTCAACCCCGGTATACCACATCGATCCAAGTCACTCTATTCCTTGCCCTCCATTCACCCTCCTGCATGTTCAGGCCCAATCACACAAAATCTTTTTCACTCCATCTTTCCACCTCCAATTTGGTCTCCCACTTCTCCTCGTTCCCTCCACCTCCGACACATATTTCCTCTTGGTCAATCTTTCCTCACTCATTCTCTCCATGTGCCCAAACCATTTCAAAACACCCTCTTCTGCTCTCTCAACCACGCTCTTCCTATTTCCACACATCTCTCTTACCCTTACGTTACTTACTCGATCAAACCACCTCACACCACACATTGTCCTCAAACATCTCATTTCCAGCACATCCACCCTCCTGCGCACAACTCTATCCATAGCCCACGCCTCGCAACCATACAACATTGTTGGAACCACTATTCCTTCAAACATACCCATTTTTGCTTTCCGAGATAATGTTCTCAACTTCCACACATTCTTCAAGGCTCCCAGGATTTTCGCCCCCTCCCCCACCCTATGATCCACTTCCGCTTCCACGGTTCCATCCGCTGCCAGATCCACTCCCAGATATCTAAAACACATTACTTCCTCCAGTTTTTCTCCATTCAAACTTACCTCCCAATTGACTTGACCCTCAACCCTACTGTACCTAATAACCTTGCTCTTATTCACATTTACTCTTAACTTTCTTCTTTCACACACTTTACCAAACTCAGTCACCAGCTTCTGAAGTTTCTCATATATATTCTTTCTTTTCTTTTAAACTATTCGCCATTTCCCGCGTTAGCGAGGTAGCGTTAAGAACAGAGGACTGGGACTTTGTGGAATATCCTCACCTAGCCCCACTCTGTTCCTTCTTTTGGAAAATGAAAAAAAACAAAAAAAAAAAACGAGAGGGGAGGATTTCCACCCTCCCGCTCCCTCCCCTTTTAATCGCCTTCTACGACACGCAGGGAATACGTGGGAAGTATTCTTAATCCTCTATCCCCAGGGATATATATATATATATATCCCCGGGGATACGGGAGAAAGAATACTTCTCACGCATTCCTCACGTGTCGTAGAAGGCGACTAAAGGGGACGGGAGCAAGGGGCTAAAAACCTTCCCCTCTTGTATTTTAACTTTCTAAAAGGGGAAACAGAAGGAGTCACGCGGAGAGTGCTCATCATCCTCGAAGGTTCAGATTGGGGCGTCTAAATGAATGTGGATGTAACCAAGATGACAAAAAAGGAGAGATAGGTAGTATGTTTGAGGAAAGGAACCTGGATGTTTTGGCTCTGAGTGAAACGAAGCTAAAGGGTAAAGGGGAGGAGTAGTTTGGGAATGCCTTGGGAGTAAAGTCAGGGGTTAGTGAGAGGACAAGAGCAAGGGAATGAGTAGCACTACTCCTAAAACAGGAGTGGTGGGAGTATGTGATAGAGTGTAAGAAAGTAAACTCTAGAATGATATGCGCAAAACTGAAAGTTGATGGAGAGAGATGGGTGATTATTGGTGCATATGCACCTGGGCATGAGAAGAAAGATCATGAGAGGCAAGTGTTTTGGGAGCAGCTGAATGAGTGTGTTAGTGGTTTTGATGCACGAGACCGGGTTATAGTGATTGGTGATTTGAATGCAAAGGTGAGTAATGTGGCAGTTTAGGGAATAATTGGTATATATGGGGTGTTCAGTGTTGTAAATGGAAATGGTAAAGAGCTTGTAGATTTATGTGCTGAAAAAGGACTGGTGATTGGGAATACATGGTTTAAAAAAAGAGATATACATAAGTATACGTATGTAAGTAGGAGAGATGGCCAGAGAGCGTTATTGGATTACGTGTTAATTGATAGGCGCGCAAAAGAGAGACTTTTGGATGTTGATGTGCTGAGAGGTGCAACTGGAGGGATGTCTGATCATTATCTTGTGGACGCGAAGGTGAAGATTTGTATGGGTTTTCAGAAAAGAAGAGAGAATGTTGGGGCGAAGAGAGTGGTTAGAGTAAGTGAGCTTGGGAAGGAGACTTGTGTGAGTAAGTACCAGGAGAGACTGAGTACAGAATGGAAAAAGGGTGAGAACAAAGGAGGTAAGGGGAGTGGGAGAGGAATTGGATGCATTTAGGGAAGCAGTGATGGCTTGCGCAAAAGATGCTTGTGGCATGAGAAGAGTGGGAGGTGGGCAGATTAGAAAGGGTAGCGAGTGGTTGGATGAATAAGTAAGAATATTAGTGAAAGAGAAGAGAGAGGCATTTGGACGATTTTTGCAGGGAAAAAATGCAAATGAATGGGAGATGTATAAAAGAAAGAGGCAGGAGGTCAAGAGAGAGGTGCAAGAGGTAAAAGAGAGGGCAAATAAGATTTGGGGTGAGAGAGTATCATTAAATTTTAGGGAGAATAAAAAGATGTTTTGGAAGGAGGTAAATAAAGTGCGTAAGACAAGGGAACAAATGGGAACATCGGTGAAGCTGGCTAATGGGGAGGTGATAACAAGTAGTGGTGATGTGAGAAGGAGGTGGAGTGAGTATTTTGAAGGTTTGTTGAATGTGTTTGATGATAGAGTGGCAGATTTAGGGTGTTTTGGTCGAGGTGATGTACAAAGTGAGAGGGTTAAGCAAAATGAAGTGGTAAACAGAGAAGAGGTAGTAAAAGCTTTGCGGAGGATGAAAGCCGGCATGGCAGCGGGTTTCGATGGTATTGCAGTGGAATTTATTAAAAAAGGGGGTGACTGTGTTGTTGACTGGTTGGTAAGGTAATTTAATGTATGTATGATTCATGGTGAGGTGCATGAGGATTGGCGGAATGCTTGCATAGTGCCATTGTACAAAGGCAAAGGGGACGAAGGTGAGTGCTCAAATTACAGAGGTATAAGTTTGTTGAGTATTCCTGGTAAATTATATGGGAGGGTATTGATTGAGAGGGTGAGGGCATGTACAGAGCATCTGATTGGGGGAGAGCAGTGTGGTTTCAGAAGTGGTAGAGGATGTGTGGATCAGGTATTTTCTTTGAGGAATGTATGTGAGAAATACTTAGAAAAGCATATGGATTTGCATGTAGCATTTATGAATCTGGAGAAGGCATATGATAGAGTTGATAGAGATGCTCTGTGGAAGGTATTAAGTATATATGCTGTGGCAGGCAAGTTGTTAGATGCAGTGAAAACTTTTTATCGAGGTTGTAAGGCATGTGTACATGTAGGAAGAGAGGAAAGTGATTGGTTCTCAGTGAATGTAGGTTTGCGGCATGGGTGTGTGATGTCTCCAAGTTTGTTTAACTTGTTTATGGATAAGGTTGTTAGGGAGGTGAATGCAAGAGTTTTGGAAAGAGGGGCAAGTATGCAGTCTGTTGTGGATGAGAGAGCTTGGGAAGTGAGTCAGTTGTTGTTCGCTGATGATACAGCGCTGGTGGCTGATTCATGTGAGAAACTGCAGAAGCTGGAGACTGAGTTTGGTAAAGTGTGTGAAAGAAGAAAGTTTAGAGTAAATGTGAATAAGAGCAAGGTTATTAGGTACAGTAGTGTTGAGGATCAAGTCAATTGGGAGGTAAGCTTGAGTGGAGAAAAACTGGAGGAAGTGAAGTGTTTTAGATATCTAGGAGTGGATTTGGCAGCGGATGGAACCATGGAAGCGGAAGTGAACCATAGGGTGGGGGAGGGACCAAAAATTCTGGGTCCCTTGAAGAATGTGTGGAAGTCGAGAACATTATCTCGGAAAGCAAAAATGGGTATGTTTGAAGGAATAGTGGCATGGGCTATGGATAGAGTTGTTCGGAGGAGGGTGGATGTGCTGGAAATGAGATGTTTGAGGACAATATGTGGTGTGAGGTGTTTTGATCGAGTAAGTAATAATAGGGTAAGAGAGATGTGTGGTAATAAAAAGAGAGTGGTTGAGAGAGCAGAAGAGGGTGTTTTGTAATGGTTTGGTCAAATGGAGAGGATGAGTGAGGAAAGATCGACCAAGAAGAAAAATGTGTCAGAAGTGGAGGGAGATGAGAAGAAGTGGGACACCAAATTGGAGGTGGAAAGATGGAGTGAAAAAGATTTTGAGTGATCGTGGCCTGAACATGCAGGAGGGTGAAAGGCGTGGAAGGAAAAGACTGAATTGGAACGATGTGGTATACCGGGGTCGAAATGCTGTCAATGGATTGGACGAGGGCATGTGAAGCGTCTTGGGTAAACCATGGAAAGTTCTGTGGGGCCTGGATGTGGAAAGGGAGCTGTGGTTTCGGTGCATTATTACATGGCAGCTAGAGACTGAGTGTGAACGAAAGTGGCCTTTGTTGTCTTTTCCCAGCGCTACCTCGCACACATGAGGGGAGGAGGGGGCTGTTATTTCCTGTGTGGCAAGGTGGCGATGTGAATGAATAAAGGCAGACAGTATAAATCATTTATATGTGTATATATGTATATGTATGTGTGTGTCTGTATATATATGTATACGTTGAGATGTATAGGTATGTATATTTGCGTGTGTGGCGTGTATGTATATACATGTGGATGTGGGTAGGTTGGGCCATTCTTTCGTCTGTTTCCTTGTGCTACCTCGCTGACGCGGGAGATAGCGACAAAGCAAAATAAATAAATAAATAAATATATATATATATATATATATATATATATATATATACATTTTTTTTTTCTTTTTTCAAACTATTCGCCATTTCCCGCGTTAGCGAGGTAGCGTTAAGAACAGAGAACTGGGTATTTGAGGGAATATCCTCACCTGGCCCCTTCTCTGTTCCTTCTTTTAAAAAAAAAAAAAAAAAAAATGAGAGGGGAGGATTTCCAGCCCCCCGCTCTCATATATATATATATATATATATATATATATATATATATATATATATATATATATATATATATATATATATATATATTTTTTTTTTTTTTTTATACTTTGTCGCTGTCTCCCGCGTTTGCAAGGTAGCGCAAGGAAACAGACGAAAGAAATGGCCCAACCCCCCCCATACACATGTACATACACACGTCCACACACGCAAATATACATACCTACACAGCTTTCCATGGTTTACCCCGGACGCTTCACATGCCTTGATTCAATCCCACTGGACATCACGTCAACCCCTGTATACCACATTCGCTCAAATCACTCTATTCCATGCCCTCCTATTCACCCTCCTGGCATGTTCAGAGCCCCGATCACACAAAATACTTTTCACTCCATCTTTCAACCTCCAATATTGGTCTCCCTTCTCCTCGTTTCCTCCACCTCCGACACATAATCCTCTTGGTCAATCTTCCTCACCATTCTCTCCATGCCCAAACCATTCAAAACACCCACTCTTCTTCTCCAACCAACAGACTCTTTTTATTTCCACACATCTCTCTTACCCTTACGTTACTTACTCGATCAAACCACCTCACACCACACATTGTCCTCAAACATCTCATTTCAGCACATCCACCCTCCTGCGCACACTCTATCCATAGCCCTCGGCCTCGCAACCATACAACATTGTTGTATACCACTATCCTTCACAACATACCCATTTTTGCTTTCCGAATAATGTTCTCCACTTCCACACATACTTCCAAGGCTCCCAGGATTTTCGCCCCCTCCCCCACCCAAAGATCCACTTCCGCTCCCGCGGTTCCATCCGCTGCAGATCCACTCCCAGATATCTAAAAACACATTACTTCTCCAGTTTTTCTCCATCAAACTTACCTCCCAATTGACTTGACCCTCAACCCTACTGTACCTAACTGAACCTTGCTCTTATCACATTTACTCTTAACTTTCTTCTTTCACACACTTTACCAAACTCAGTCACCACTTCTGAATTTTTCTCATATAAATCTTTCTTTTCTTTTAAACTATCGCCATTTCCCGCTTTAGCGAGGTACGTTTACGAACAGAGGACTGGGACTATTGTGAAATATCCTCACCTAGCCCCACTCTGTATCCTTCATTGGCAAATGAAAAAAAACAAAAAAAAAAAAACGAGAGGGGAGGAATTTCCACCTCACCCTCCCATCCCCTTTTAATCGCCTTCTACGACACGCAGGGAAATACGTGGGAAGTATTCTTAATCCTCTATCCCCAGGGATATATATAATATATATATTCCCGGGATACGGGAGAAATAAGAAATACTTCCACGCATTCCTCAACGTGTGCGTAGAAAGGCGACTTAAAGGGAGACGGGAGCAAGGGGCTAAAAACCTTCCCTATCTCCTTGTATTTTAACTTTCTAAAAGGGGAACAGAATGAGTCACGCGGAGAGTGCTCCATCATCCTCAAGGTTCCAGATTGAGAGGGCGGTCTAAATGAATGTGGAGTAACCAAGAATTGACAAAAAGGAGAGATAGGTTAGTATTTTGAGGAAAGGAACCTGGATTTTTGGCTCTGAGTGAAACGAAGCTAAAGGTAAAGGGGAGGATATTAGGGAATGCCTTGGGAGTAAAGGTCAGGGGTTATGAGAAGTACAAGAGCAAGGTAATGAGTAGCACTACTCCTAAAACAGAGTGGTGGGAGTATGTGGATATAGTGTAAGACATAAACTCTAGAATGAATATGCGCAAAACTGAAAGTTGATGGAGAGAGAATGGTGATTATTGTGCATATGCACCTGGGCATGAGAAGAAAGATCATGAGAGGCAACTGTTTGGGAGCAAGCTGAATGAGGTGTTTAGTGGTTTTGATGCACGAGACCGGTTATAGTGATTGGTGATTTGAATGCAAAGGTCAGTAATGTGGCAGTTTTAGGTAATAATTGGTATATATGGGGTGTTCAGTGTTTAAATGGAAATGGTAAAGAGCTGTAGAATTTATGTGCTGAAAAAGGACTGGTGATTGGAATACATGGTTTAAAAAAAGAGATATACATAAGTATAGAACGTATGTAAAGTAGGAAGAGATGCCAGAGAGCGTATTGGAATTACGTGTTAATTGATAGGCGCGCAAAAGAGAGACATTATGGATGTTGATGTGCTGAGAGTGCAAACTGGAGGGATGTCTGATCATTAATCTGTGGACGCGAAGGTGAAGATTTGTATGGGTTTCAGAATAGAAAGAGAGAATGTTGGGCGAAGAGAGTGGTTAGAATAAGTGAGCCTTGGAAGGAGACTTGTGTGAGGAAGTACCAGGAGAGACTGAGTACAGAATGGAAAAAGGTGAGAACAATGGAAGTAAGGGGAGTGGGGGAGGAATGGGATGTATTTAGGGAATCAGTGATGGATTGCGCAAAAGATGCTTTTGGCATGAGAAGAGTGGGAGGTGGGTTGATTAGAAAGGGTAGTGAGTGGTGGGATGAAGAAGTAAGAGTATTAGTCAAAGAGAAGAGAGAGGCATTTGGACGATTTTTGCAGGGAAAAATGAAATTGAGTGGGAGATGTATAAAAGAAAGAGACAGGAGGTCAAGAGAGAGTGCAGAGAGGTAAAAAGAGAGGGCAAATAAGATTTGGGTGAGAGAGTATCATTAAAATTTTAGGGAGAATAAAAAGATAGTTTTGAAGAGGTTAAATAAAGTGCGTAAGACAAGGAACAAATGGAACATCGGTGAAGCTGGCTAATTGGGAGGTGATAACAAGTAGTGGTGATGTGAGAAGGAGATGGAGTGAGTATTTTGAAGGCTTGATGAATGTGTTTGATGATAGAGTGGCAGATAAAGGGTGTTTTGGTCGATGTGGTGTGCAAAGTGAGAGGGTTAGGGAAAATGATTTGGTAAACAGAGAAGAGGTAGCAAAAGCTTTGCGGAAGATGAAATCCGGCAAGACAGCAGGTTTGGATGGTATTGCAGTGGAATTTATTAGAAAAGGGGGTGATTGTATTATTGACTGATTGGTAAGGTTATTTATTGTATGTATGACTCATGGTGAGGTGCCTGAGGATTGGCGGAAAGCGTGAATAGTGCCATTGTACAAAGGCAAAGGGGATAAGAGTGAGTGCTCAAATTACAGAGGTATAAGTTTGTTGAGTATTCCTGGTAAATTATATGGGAGGGTATTGATTTAGAGGGTGAAGGCATGTACAGAGCATCAGATTGGGGAAGAGCAGTGTGGTTTGAGAAGTGGTGAAGGATATGTGGATCAGGTTTTTGCTTTGAAGAATGTATGTGAGAAATACTTAGAAAACAAATGGATTTGTATGTAGCATTTATGGATCTGGAGAAGGCATATGATAGAGTTGATAGAGATGCTCTGTGGAAGGTATTAAGAATATATGGTGTGGGAGGCAAGTTGTTAGAAGCAGTGAAAAGTTTTTATCGATGATGTAAGGCATGTGTACGTGTAGGAAGAGAGGAAAGTGATTGGTTCTCAGTGAATGTAGGTTTGCGGTAGGGGTTTGTGATGTCTCCATAGTTGTTTAATTTGTTTATGGATGGGGTTGTTAGGGAGGTGAATGCAAGAGTTTTGGAAAGAGGGGCAAGTATGAAGTCTGTTGGGGATGAGAGAGCTTGGGAAGTGAGTCAGTTGTTGTTCGCTGATGATACAGCGCTGGTGGCTGATTCATGTAAGAAACTGCAACTCTTTCTTTTATTCATCTCCCACTCATTTGCATTTTTTCCCTGCAAAAATCGTCCAAATGCCTCTCCCTTCTCTTTTACTAATAACCTTACTTCTTCATCCCACCACTCACTACCCTTTCTAATCAACCCATCTCCCACGCTTCTCATGCCAAAAGCATCTTTTGCGCAAGCCATCAATGCTTCCCTAAATACATCCCATTCCTCCCCCACTCCCCTTACCTCCTTTGTTCTCACCTTTTTCCATTCTGTACTCAGTCTCTCCCGGTACTTCCTCACACAAGTGTCCTTCCCAAGCTCACTTATTCTCACCTACCTCTTTACCCAAAGATTCTCTCGTCTTTTCTGAAAACTCACACAAATCTTCACCATCGCCTCCACAGGATAATGATCAAACATCCCTCCATTTGCACCTCTCGGCACATTAACATCCAAAAGTCTCTTTTCCGCACGCCTGTCAATTAACACGTAATCCAATAACGCTTTCTTGCCATCTCTCCTACTTACATACGTATACTTATGTATATCTCTCTTTTTAAACCAGGTATTCCCAATCACCAGTCCTTTTTCAGCACATAAATCTACAAGCTCTTCACCATTTCAATTCACAACACTGAACATCTCATGTATACCAATTATTCCCTCAACTGCCATATTACTCATCTTTGCATTCAAATTACCAATCACTATAACCCTGTCTTGTGCATCAAAACCACTCATTCAGTTGCTCCCAAAAAACTTGCCTCTCATGATCTTTCTTCTCATGCCCAGGTGCATATGCACCAATAATCACCCATCTCTCTCCATCAACTTTCAGTTTTACCCATATCAATCTAGAATTTTCTTTCTTACATTCTATCACATACTCCCACAACTCCTGTTTTAGGAGTAGTGCTACTCCTTCCGTTGCTCTTGTCCTCTCACTAACCCCTGACTTTACTCCCAAGACATTCCCAAACCACTCTTCCAGTTTACCCTTGAGCTTCCTTTCACTGAGAGCCAAAACATCTAGGTTCTTTTACTCAAACATACTACCTATCTCTCCTTTTTTCACATCTTGGATACATCCACACACACTTAGACACCCCAGTCTGAGCCTACGAGAAGGATGAGCAATCCCCGCGTGACTCCTTCTTCTGTATCCCACGACGTGTGAGTATTGCGTGGGAGGTATCCTCTCTCCCCTATAACCAGGGATAACATATACATTTATATATTTATATATTTACATATATATATACATTTATATTTATACATACATATATATACATATATATACATTTATATACATATATATACATTTATATTTATATATACATTTATATTTATATATATATATATATATATATATATATATATATATATATATATATATATATATATATATATATATATATATATATATATATATATATATATATATATATATATATTTATATATATATACATATATATATATAAGGTTGGTAAGGTTATTTAATGTATGTATGACTCATGGTGAGGTGCCTGAGGATTGGCGGAATGCGTGCATAGTGCCATTGTACAAAGGCAAAGGGGATAAGAGTGAGTGCTCAAATTACAGAGGTATAAGTTTGTTGAGTATTCCTGGTAAATTATATGGGAGGGTATTGATTGAGAGGGTGAAGGCATGTACAGAGCATCAGATTGGGGAAGAGCAGTGCGGTTTCAGAAGTGGTAGAGGATGTGTGGATCAGGTGTTTGCTTTGAAGAATGTATGTGAGAAATACTTAGAAAAGCAAATGGATTTGTATGTAGCATTTATGGATCTGGAGAAGGCATATGATAGAGTTGATAGAGATGCTCTGTGGAAGGTATTAAGAATATATGGTGTGGGAGGCAAGTTGTTAGAAGCAGTGAAAAGTTTTTATCGAGGATGTAAGGCATGTGTACGTGTAGGAAGAGAGGAAAGTGATTGGTTCTCAGTGAATGTAGGTTTGCGGCAGGGGTGTGTGATGTCTCCATGGTTGTTTAATTTGTTTATGGATGGGGTTGTTAGGGAGGTAAATGCAAGAGTCCTGGAAAGAGGGGCAAGTATGAAGTCTGTTGGGGATGAGAGAGCTTGGGAAGTGAGTCAGTTGTTGTTCGCTGATGATACAGCGCTCATGGCTGATTCATGTGAGAAACTGCAGAAGCTGGTGACTGAGTTTGGTAAAGTGTGTGGAAGAAGAAAGTTAAGAGTAAATGTGAATAAGAGCAAGGTTATTAGGTACAGTAGGGTTGAGGGTCAAGTCAATTGGGAGGTGAGTTTGAATGGAGAAAAACTGGAGGAAGTGAAGTGTTTTAGATATCTGGGAGTGGATCTGTCAGCGGATGGAACCATGGAAGCGGAAGTGGATCATAGGGTGGGGGAGGGGGCGAAAATTTTGGGAGCCTTGAAAAATGTGTGGAAGTCGAGAACATTATCTCGGAAAGCAAAAATGGGTATGTTTGAAGGAATAGTGGTTCGAACAATGTTGTATGGTTGCGAGGCGTGGGCTATGGATAGAGTTGTGCGCAGGAGGATGGATGTGCTGGAAATGAGATGTTTGAGGACAATGTGTGGTGTGAGGTGGTTTGATCGAGTAAGTAACGTAAGGGTAAGAGAGATGTGTGGAAATAAAAAGAGTGTGGTTGAGAGAGCAGAAGAGGGTGTTTTGAAATGGTTTGGGCACATGGAGAGAATGAGTGAGGAAAGATTGACCAAGAGGATATATGTGTCGGAGGTGGAGGGAACGAGGAGAAGAGGGAGACCAAATTGGAGGTGGAAAGATGGAGTGAAAAAGATTTTGTGTGATCGGGGCCTGAACATGCAGGAGGGTGAAAGGAGGGCAAGGAATAGAGTGAATTGGAGCGATGTGGTATACAGGGGTTGACGTGCTGTCAGTGGAGTGAATCAAGGCATGTGAAGCGTCTGGGGTAAACCATGGAAAGCTGTGTAGGTATGTATATTTGCGTGTGTGGACGTGTGTATGTACATGTGTATGGGGGGGGGGGGGGGGGGTTGGGCCATTTCTTTCGTCTGTTTCCTTGCGCTACCTCGCAAACGCGCGAGACAGCGACAAAGTATAAAAAAAAAAAAAAAAAAAAATATATATATATATATATATATATATTTATATATATATATATATATATATATATATATATATATATATATATATATATATATATATATATATATATATATATATATATATATATACATATATATATATATATATATATATATATATATATATATATATATATATATATATATATATATATATATATATATATATATATATATCTTTTTTTTTTTTTTTAAACTATTCGCCATTTCCCGCATTAGCGAGGTAGCGCTAAGAACAGAGGACTGGGCCTTTTTTGGAATATCCTCACCTGGCCCCCCTCTGTTCCTTCTTTTGGAAAATTTAAAAAAAAAAAAAAACGAGAGGGGAGGAATTCCAGCCCCCCGCGCCCTCCCCTTTTAGTCGCCTTCTACGACACGCAGGGAATACGTGGGAAGTATTCTTAAACCCCTATCCCCCCTATATATATGTATACATATATATATATATATATATATATATATATATATATATATATATATATATATATATATATATATATATATATATATATATATATATATATATATTTTTTTTCTTTTTTTTTTATACTCCGTCGCTGTCTCCCGCGTTTGCGAGGTAGCGCAAGGAAACAGACGAAAGAAATGGCCCAACCCCCCCCATACACATGTATATACATACGTCCACACATGCAAATATACATACCTACACAGCTTTCCATGGTTTATCCCAGACGCTTCACATGCCTTGACTCAATCCACTGACAGCACGTCAGCCCCGGTATACCACATCGCTCCAATTCACTCTATTCCTTGCCCTCCTTTCTCCCTCCTGCATGTTCAGGCCCCGATCACACAAAATCTTTTTCACTCCATATTTCCACCTCCAATTTGGTCTCCCTCTTCTCCTTGTTCCCTCCACCTCCGACACATATATCCTCTTGGTCAATCTTTCCTCACTCATCCTCTCCATGTGCCCAAACCACTTCAAAACACCCTCTTCTGCTCTCTCAATCACGCTCTTTTTATTTCCACACATCTCTCTTACCCTTACGTTACTTACTCGATCAAACCACCTCACACCACACATTGTCCTCAAACATCTCATTTCCAGCACATCCATCCTCCTGCGCACAACTCTATCCATAGCCCACGCCTCGCAACCATACAACATTGTTGGAACCACTATTCCTTCAAACATACCCATTTTTGCTTTCCGAGATAATGTTCTCGACTTCCACACATTCTTCAAGGCCCCCAGAATTTTCGCCCCCTCCCCCACCCTATGATCCACTTCCGCTTCCATGGTTCCATCCGCTGCCAGATCCACTCCCAGATATCTAAAACACTTCACTTCCTCCAGTTTTTGTCAATTCAAACTCACCTCCCAATTGACTTGACCCTCAACCCTACTGTACCTAATAACCTTGCTCTTCTTCACATTTACTCTTAACTTTCTTCTTCCACACACTTTACCAAACTCAGTCACCAGCTTCTGCAGTTTCTCACATGAATCAGCCACCAGCGCTGTGTCATCAGCGAACAACAACTGACTCACTTCCCAAGCTCTCTCATCCCCAACAGACTTCATACTTGCCCCTCTTTCCAAAACTCTTGCATTTACCTCCCTAACAACCCCATCCATAAACAAATTAAACAACCATGGAGACATCACACACCCCTGCCGCAAACCTACATTCACTGAGAACCAATCACTTTCCTCTCTTCCTACACGTACACTTTATTCGTGTATATATATATATATATATATATATATATATATATATATATATATATATATATATATATATATATATATATATATATATATATATATTTATTTTATTTTGCTTTATCGCTCTCTCCCGCGTTAGCGAGGTAGCGCAAGGAAACAGACGAAAGAATAGCCCAACCCACCCACATACAGAGGTACATACATGCACGTTCACACACGCAAATATACATACCTATATATCTCAAAGTACACATATATATATACAAACAGATATATACATATATATACATGCACACAATTCATACTGTCTGCCTTTATTTATTTCCATCGCCACCTCGTCACACATAGAATAACAACCCTCTCCCCCTTATATTTGGGAGTTAGCGATAGGAAAAGACAACAAAGGCCCCATTAGTTCACACTCAGTCTCTAGCTGTCATGGAATAATGCACCGAGACAACAACTCCCTCTCCACATCCAGGCCCCACAAAACTTTTCATGGTTTACCGCAGACGCTTCACGTGCCGTGGTTCAATCCATTGATTGCACGTCGACCCAGGTATACCACATCGTTCTAATTCACTTTATTCCTTGCACGTCTTTCACCCTCCTGCATATTCAGGCCCCGATCACTCAAAATCTTTTTCACTCCATCTTTCTATCTCCAATTTGGTGTCCCACTTCTACTCGTTCCCTCCACCTCAGACACATATATCCTCTTAGTCAATCTTTCCTCACTCATTCTCTCCATTTGACCAAACCATTTCAAAGCAACCTCTTTTGCTCTCTCAACCACACTCTTTTTATTTCCACACATCTCTCTCATCCTTACATTACTTGCTCGATCAAACCACCTCCCACCATATATATTCCTCAAACATCTCATTTCTAGCTCATCCACCTTCTTGCGGACACACTCTACGTATAGCCCACGCCTCGCAGCCATACAACATTGTTGTAAGCACTATTCCTTCAAACATACCCATTTTTGCTTTCCGAGATAATGTTTTCGACTTCCAAACATTCTTCAAGGCTCCCAAAATTTTCGCCTCCTCCCCCACCCTATGATTCACTTCCGCTTCCATGGTTCCATCCGCTGCCAAATCCACTCCCAGATATCTAAAACACTTCACTTCCTCCATTTTTTTCCATTCAAACTTACCCCCTAGTTGACTTGATCCTAAACCATACTGTACCTAATAACCTAGCTCTTATTCACATTTACTCTTAACTTTCTTCTTTCACACACTTTCCCATACTCAGTCACCAGCTTCTGCAATTTCTCACATGAATCAGCCACCAGCGCTGTATCCTCAGCGAACAACAACTGACTCACTTCCCAAGCTCTCTCATCCACAACAAATTGCATAATTGCCCCTCTTTCCAGAACTCTTGCATTCACCTCCCTAACAACCCCATCCATAAACAAATTAAACAACCATGGAGCCATCACACACCCCTGCCGCAAACCTACATTCACTGAGAACCAATCACTTTCCTCTCTTCCTACACGTACACATGCCTTACATCCTCGATAAAAACTTATCCCTACTTCTAACAATTTGCCTCCCGGACTGTATATTCTTAACACCTTCCACATAGCATCTCTATCAATTCTATCATATGCCTTCTCCAGATCCATAAATGCTACATACAAATCCATTTGCTTTTCTAAGTATTTCTTACATACATTCTTCAAAGCAAACACCTGATCCACATATCCTCTACCACTTCTGAAACCACACTGCGCTTCCCCAATCTGATGCTCTGTACATGCCTTCACCCTCTCAATCAATACCCTCCCATATAATTTACCAGAAATACTCAACAAACTTATACCTCTGTAATTTGAACACTCACACTTATCCCCTTTGCCTTTGCACAATGGCACTATGTAAGCATTCCGACAATGCTCAGGCACCTCACCACGAATTATACATACATTAAATAACCTTACCAACCAGTCAGCAATACAGTCACCCCCTTTTTTACTAAATTCCACTGCAATTCCATCCAAATCTGCTACCTTGCCGGTTTTATCTACC
The DNA here is from genome assembly GCF_036320965.1 of Panulirus ornatus. Lineage (NCBI taxonomy): Eukaryota > Metazoa > Arthropoda > Malacostraca > Decapoda > Palinuridae > Panulirus > Panulirus ornatus. The sequence continues at coordinate 11,071,581 of NC_092289.1, read as the reverse complement.
GCAAAGCTTTTACTACCTCTTCTCTGTTTACCAAATCATTTTCCCTAACCCTCTCACTTTGCACACCACCTCGACCAAAACATCCTATATCTGCCACTCTTTCAACAAACACATTCAACAAACCTTTATAATACTCACTCCATCTCCTTCTCACATCACCACTACTTGTTATCACCTCCCCATTAGCCCCCTTCACTGAAGTTCCCATTTGCTCCCTTGTCTTACGCACTTTATTTACCTCCTTCCAGAACATCTTTTTATTCTTCCAAAAAAATTTAATGATACTCTCTCACCCCAACTCTCATTTACCCTCTTTTTCACCTATTGCACCTTTTTCTTAACCTCTTGCCTCTTTCTTTTATACATCTCCCACTCATTTTCATTTTTTCCCTGCAAAAATCGTCAAAATGCCTCTCTCTTCTCTTTCACTAATAATATTACTTCTTCATCCCACCACTCACTACCCATTGTAATCAACCCACCTCCCACGCTTCTCATGCCACAAGCATCTTTTGCGCAATCCATCACTGATTCCCTAAATACATCCCATTCCTGCCCCACTCCCCTGACCTGCTTTGTTCTCACCTTTTTCCATTTTGTACTCAGCCTCTCCTGGTACTTCCTCACACAAGCCTCCTTCCCAATCTCACTTACTCTCACCACCCACTTCACCCCAACATTCTCTCTTCTTTTATGGAAACCCATACAAATCTTCACCTTCGACTCCATAAGATGATGATGAGACATCCCTCCATTTGCACCTCTCAGCACATTAACATCCAACAAAAGTCTCTCTTTCGCGCGCCTGTCTATTAACACGTAATCCAATAACGCTCTCTGGCCATCTCTCCTACTTTCATACGCATACTTATGTATATCTCGCTTTTTAAACCAGGTATTCCCGATCACCAGTCCTTTTTCAGCACATAAATCTACAAGCTCCTCACAATTTCCATTTACAACACTGAACACCCCATGTATACAAACTATTCCCTCAACTGCCACATTATTCACCTTTGCATTCAAATCACCCATCACTATAACCCGGTCTCGTGCATCAAAATCACTAGCACACTCATTCAGCTGCTCCCAAAACACTTGCCTCTCATGATCTTTCTTTTCATGCCCAGGTGCATATGCATCAATAATCACCCATCTCTCTCCATCAACTTTCAGTTTTACCCATATTAATCTAGAATTTACTTTCTTACATTCTATCGCATACTTCCACAACTCCCGTTTCAGGAGTAGTGCTAATCCTTCACTTGCTCATGTCCTCTTACTCAACCCTGACTTTACTCCCAAGACATTCCCAAACCACTCTTCCCCTTTACCCTTGAGCTTCGTTTCACTGAGAGCCAAAACATCCAGGTTCCTTTCCTCAAACATACTCTCTATCCTTTTTTCACTCTTCAGCAAAAGAGTTATGTGCCGAAAAATGACTGGTGATTGGGAATACCTGGTTTTAAAAGAGAGATATAAATAAATATACGTATGTCAGTTGGAGAGATAGCCAGAGAGCGTTATTGGATTACGTGTTAATTGAAAGAGAAACTTTTGGATGTTAATGTGCTGAGAGGTGCAACTGTAGGGATGTCTGATCATTATCTTGTGGAGGCGAAGGTGAAGATTTGTAGGGATTTTCAGAAAAGAAGAGAGAATGTTGGGGCGTAAAGAGTGGTGAGAGTAAGTGAGCTTCGGAAGGAGACTTGTGTGAGGAAGTACCTGGAGTGACTGAGTACAGAATGGAAAAAGGTGAGAACAAAGGAGGTAAGGGGAGTGGGGGAGGAATGGGATGTATTTAGGGAAGCAGTGATGGCTTGCGCAAAACATGCTTGTGGCATGAGAAGCGTGGGAGGTAGGCATATTAGAAAAGTTAGTGAGTGGTGGGATGAAGAAGTAAGATTATTAGTGAAAGAGAAGAGAGAGGCATTTGGACGATTTTTAGGGGGAAAGAATGCAAATGAGTGGGAGATGTATAAAAGATAGAGGCAGGAGGTCGAGAGAAAGGTGCAAGAGGTGAAAAAGATGGGAAATGAGAGTTGGGGTGAGAGAGTATCATTAGATTTTAGGAAGAATAAAAACATGTTTTGGAAGGAGGTAAATAAAGTGCGTAAGACAATGGAACAAATGGGAACTTCAGTGAAGGGGGCTAATGGGAAGGTGATAACAAGTACTGGTGATGTGAGAAGTAAATGGAGTGAGTATTTTGAAGGTTTGTTGAATGTGTTTGATGATAGAGTGGCAGATATAGCGTGTTTTGGTCGAGGTGGTGTGCAAAGTCAGAGGGTTAGGAAGGATGATTTGGTAAACAGAGAAAAGGTAGTAAAAGCTTTGCGGAAGATGAAAGCCGGCAAGGCAGCGGGTTTAGATGGTATTGCAGGGGAATTTATTAAAAAAGGGGGTGACTGTATCGTTGACTGGTTGGCAAGGTTATTTAATGTATGTATCATTAATGGTGAGGTGCCTGGGGATTGCCGGATTGTTTGCATAGTGCCATTGTACAAAGGCAAAGGGTACAAGGGTGAGTGCTCAAATTACAGAGGTATAAGTTTGCTGAGTATTGCTAAGAAACTATATTGGAGGGTACTGATTGAGAGGTTGAAGGCATGTACAGAGCATCAGATTGGGGAAGAGCAGTGTGGTTTCAGAAGAGGTAGAGGATGTGTGGATCAAGTGTTTGGTTTGAAGAATATATGTGAGCAATGCTTAGACAAGCAAATGGATTTGTATGTAGCATTTATGGATCTGGAGAAGGCATATGACAGAGTTGATAGAGATGCTCTGTGGAAGGTATTAAGAATATATGGTGTGGAAGGCAAGTTGTTAGAAGCAGTGAAAAGTTTTTATCGAGGATGCAAGGCAAGTGTACGTGTAGGAAGAGTGGAAAATGATCGGTTCTCAGTGAATGTAGGTTTGCGGCAGGGATGTGTGATGTCTCCTTGGTTGTTTAATTTGTTTATGGATGTATGGTTGTTAGGGAGGTAAATGCAAGAGTTTTGGAAAGAGTGATAAGCATGCAGTCTGTTTTGGATGAGAGAGCTTGGGAAGTGAGTCAGTTGATATCCGCTGATGATACATCGCTGGTGTCTGATTCATAAGAGAAATTGCAGGAGCTGGTCACTGAGTTTGGAAAATTGTGTGAAAGAAGAAAGTTGAGAGTAAATGTGTATAAAAGCAAGGTTACTAGGTACATTAGGGTTGAGGATCAAGTCTATTGCGAGGCAAGTTTGAATGGAGAAAAACTGGAGGAAGTGAAGTGTTTTAGATATACGGGAGTGGATTTGGCAGTGGATGGAACCATGGAAGCGGAAGTGAATCATAGGATGGGGGAGGGGGCGAAAATTCTGGGAGCCTTGAAGAATGTGTGGAAGTCGAGAACATTATCTCGGACAGCAAAAATGGGTATGTTTGACCGAATAGTGGTTCAAACAATGTTGTATGGTTGCGAGGTGTGGGCTATGGATAGAGTTGTGCGGAGGAGGGTGGATGTGCTGGAAATGAGATGTTTGAGGACAATATGCGGTGTGAGGTGGTTTGATCAAGTAAGCAATAATGGGGTAAGAGAGATGTGTGGTAATAAAAAGAGTGTGGTTGAGAGAGCAGAAGAGGGTGTTTTTAAATGATTTGGTCACATGGGGAGAATGAGTGAGGAAAGATTGACCAAGAGGATATATGTGTCTGAGGTTGAGGGAACGAGGAGAAGTGGGAGACCAAATTGGAGGTGGAAAGATAGAGTGAAAAAGATATTGTGTGATCGGGGCCTGAATATGAATGAGGTTGAAAGGCAGGCAAGGAATAGAGTGAATAGGAACGATGTGTTATTCCGGGGTCGACGTGCTGTCAATGGATTGAACCATGGCATGTGAAGTGTCTTGGGTAAACCATGGAAAGTTCTGTGGGGCCTGGATGTGGAAAGGGAGCAGTGTTTTCGGTTCATTATTACATGACAGATAGAGACTGAGTGTGAACGAATGGGGCCTTTGTTGTCTTCCTAGCGCTACCTCGTGCAGAGGAAGGGGAAGGGGGCTGTTATTTCATGTGTAGCGGGGTGGCGATGGGAATGAATAAAGTCAGACAGTATGAATTATATACATGTGTTTATATGTATATATCTGCATATGTATATATATATATATATATATATATATATATATATATATATATATATATATATATATATATATATATATATATATATATATATATATATATATATATATATATATATATATATATATATATATATATATATATATATATATATATATATATATATATATATATATATATATATATATATATATATATATATATATATATATATATATATATATATATATATATATATATATATATATATATATATATATATATATATATATATATATATATATATATATATATATATATATATATATATATATATATATATATATATATATATATATATATATATATATATATATATATATATATATATATATATATATATATATATATATATATATATATGCCGGCAAGGTAGCAGGTTTAGATGGTATTGCAGTGGAATTTATTAAAAAAGGGGGTGACTGTATTGTTGACTGGTTGGTAAGGTTATTTAATGTATGTATGACTCATGGTGAGGTGCCTGAGGATTGGCGGAATGCGTGCATAGTGCCATTGTACAAAGGCAAAGGGGATAAGCGTGAGTGCTCAAATTGCAGAGGTATAAGTTTGTTGAGTATTCCTGGTAAATTATATGGGAGGGTATTGATTGAGAGGTTGAAGGCATGTACAGAGCATCAGATTGGGAAGAGCAGTGTGGTTTCAGAAGTGGTAGAGGATGTGTGGATCAGGTGTTTGCTTTGAAGAATGTATGTGAGAAATACTTAGAAAAGCAAATGGATTTGTATGTAGCATTTATGGATCTGGAGAAGGCATATGATAGAGCTGATAGAGATGCTCTGTGGAAGGTATTAAGAATATATGGTGTGGGAGGAAAGTTGTTAGAAGCAGTGAAAAGTTTTTATCGAGGATGTAAGGCATGTGTACGTGTAGGAAGAGAGGAAAGTGATTGGTTCTCAGTGAATGTAGGTTTGTGGCAGGGGTGTGTGATGTCTCCATGGTTGTTTAATTTGTTTATGGATGGGGTTGTTAGGGAGGTAAATGCAAGAGTTTTGGAAATAGGGGCAAGTATGAAGTCTGTTGGGGATGAGAGAGCTTGGGAAGTGAGTCAGTTGTTGTTCGCTGATGATACAGCGCTGGTGGCTGATTCATGTGAGAAACTGCAGAAGCTGGTGACTGAGTTTGGTAAAGTGTATGGAAGAAGAAAGTTAAGAGTAAATGTGAATAAGAGCAAGGTTATTAGGTACAGTAGGGTTGAGGGTCAAGTAAATTGGGAGGTGAGTTTGAATGGAGAAAAACTGGAGGAAGTGAATTGTTTTAGATATCTGGGAGTGGATCTGGCAGCGGATGGAACCATGGAAGCGGAAGTGGATCATAGGGTGGGGGAGGGGGCGAAAATTCTGGGGGCCTTGAAGAATGTGTGGAAATCGAGAACATTATCTCGGAAAGCAAAAATGGGTATGTTTGAAGGAATAGTGGTTCCAACAATGTTGTATGGTTGCGAGGCGTGGGCTATGGATAGAGTTGTGCGCAGGAGGATGGATGTGCTGGAAATGAGACGTTTGAGGACAATGTGTGGTGTGAGGTGGTTTGATCGAGTGAGTAACGTAAGGGTAAGAGAGATGTGTG
>NC_092289.1:11035842-11063342 GCF_036320965.1 Panulirus ornatus | reverse complement strand
TATATATATATATATATATATATATATATATATATATATATATATATAGTGGTGATGTGAGAAGGAGATAGAGTGAGTATTTTGAAGGTTTGTTGAATGTGTTTGATGATAGAGTGGCAGATATAGGGTGTTTTGGTCGAGGTGGTGCGCAAAGTGCGAGGGTTAGGGAAAATGAGTTGGTAAACAGAGAAGAGGTAGTAAAAGCTTTCCGGAAGATGAAAGCCGGCAAGGCAGCAGGTTTGGATGGTATTGCAGTGGAATTTATTAAAAAAGGGGGTGACTGTATTGTTGACTGGTTGGTAAGGTTATTTAATGTATGTATGACTCATGGTGAGGTGCCTGAGGATTGGCGGAATGCGTGCATAGTGCCATTGTACAAAGGCAAAGGGGATAAGAGTGAGTGCTCAAATTACAGAGGTATAAGTCTGTTGAGTATTCCTGGCAAATTATATGGGAGGGTATTGATTGAGAGGGTGAAGGAATGTACAGAGCATCAGACTGGGGAAGAGCAGTGTGGTTTCAGAAGTGGTAGAGGATGTGTAGATCAGGTGTTTGCTTTGAAGAATGTATGTGAGAAATACTTAGAAAAGCAAATGGATTTGTATGTAGCATTTATGGATCTGGAGAAGGCATATGATAGAGTTGATAGAGATGCGCTGTGGAAGGTATTAAGAATATATGGTTTGGGAGGAAAGTTGTTAGAAGCAGTGAAAAGTTTTTATCGAGGATGTAAGGCATGTGTACGTGTAGGAAGAGAGGAAAGTGATTGGTTCTCAGTGAATGTAGGTTTGCGGCAGGGGTATGTGATGTCTCCATGGTTGTTTAATTTGTTTATGGATGGGGTTGTTAGGGAGGTAAATGCAAGAGTTTTGGAAATAGGGGCAAGTATGAAGTCTGTTGGGGATGAGAGAGCTTGGGAAGTGAGTCAGTTGTTGTTCGCTGATGATACAGCGCTGGTGGCTGATTCATGTGAGAAACTGCAGAAGCTGGTGACTGAGTTTGGTAAAGTGTGTGAAAGAAGAAAGTGTAGAGTAAATGTGAATAAGAGCAAGGTTATTAGGTACAGTAGGGTTGAGGGTCAATTCAATTGGGAGGTGAGTTTGAATGGAGAAAAACTGGAGGAAGTGAATTGTTTTAGATATCTGGGAGTGGATCTGGCAGCGGATGGAACCATGGAAGCGGAAGTGGATCATAGGGTGGGGGAGGGGGCGAAAATTCTGGGAGCCTTGAAGAATGTGTGGAAGTCGAGAACATTATCTCGGAAAGCAAAAATGGGTATGTTTGAAGGAATAGTGGTTCCAACAATGTTGTATGGTTGCGAGGCGTGGACTATGGATAGAGATGTGCGCAGGAGGATGGATGTGCTGGAAATGAGATGTTTGAGGACAATGTGTGGTGTGAGGTGGTTTGATCGAGTAAGTAACGTAAGGGTAAGAGAGATGTGTGGAAATAAGAAGAGCGTGGTTGAGAGAGCAGAAGAAGGTATTTTGAAATGGTTTGGTCACATGGAGAGAATGAGTGAGGAAAGATTGACCAAGAGGATATATGTGTCGGAGGTGGAAGGAACGAGAAGTGGGAGACCAAATTGGAGGTGGAAAGATGGAGTGAAAAAGATTTTGTGTGATCGGGGCCTGAACATGCAGGAGGGTGAAAGGAGGGCAAAGAATAGAGGGAATTGGATCGATGTGGTATACCGGGGTTGACGTGCTGTCAGTGGATTGAATCAAGGAATGTGAAGCGTCTGGGGTAAGCCATGGAAAGCTGTGTAGGTATGTATATTTGCGTGTGTGGACGTATGTATATACATGTGTATACGGGTGGGTTGGGCCATTTCTTTCGTCTGTTTCCTTGCGCTACCTCGCACACGCGGGAGACACCGACAAAGTACAAATATATATATATATATATATATATATATATATATATATATATATATATATATATATATATATATATATATATATATATATATATATATATATATATATATATATATTCATTTATTTATTATACATTTCCGGTGTCTCCCGCGTTACCGAGGTAGCGCAAGGAAAGAGACCAAAGAAACGCCCAACCCACCCACATACACATGTATATACATACCCTTCCACACACGCACATATACATACTTATATATCTCAAAGTATACATACATATACACACACAGACATATACATACATGCACATGTACATAACTCATACTGTCTACCCTTATTCATTTCCGTCGCCACCCCGCCATACATGAAATAACCACCCCTTCCCCCCTCGTGAGAGTCTCTAGCTGTCATGTATAATATACCAAAACCACATCTCCCTTCCCACATCCAGGCCCACAGAACTTTCCATGGTTTACCCCCAGACGCTTCATATGCCCTGGATCAATCCATTGACAACACGTTGATCCCGTTATACCATATCGTTCCATTTCACTCTATTCCTTACACGCCTTTCACCCTCCTGCATGTTCAGTCCTCGATCACTCAAAATCCCCTTTACTCCATCTTTCCACCTCCAATTTGGTCTCCCACTTCTCCTAGTTTCCTCCATCTCTGTCACATATATCCTCTTTGTCAATCTTTCCTCACTTATTCTCTCCATGTGACCAAACCAATTCAAAACACCCTCATCTGCTCTCTCAACCACAATCTTTTCATTACCACACATCTCTCTTACCCTTTCATTACTTACTCGATCAAACCACCTCATACCACATACTACCCTCAAGCATCTGATTTCCAGCACATCCACCCTCCTCCGCGCTACTCTATCTTTAGCCCACGCCTCGCAACCATATATCATTTTTTGGAACCACTATTCCTTCAAACACCCATTTTTGCTTTCCAAGATAACGTTCTCGACTTCCACACATTCTTCAACGCTCCCAGAGCTTTTGCCCCCTCCTCCACCCTATGATTCACTTCCGCTTTCATGGTTGCATCTGCTGCCAAATCTACTCCCAGATATCTTAATCACTTCACTTCCTCCAGTTTTCCTCCATTCAAACTTACCTCCCTCAACCCTAGTGTACCTAATAACCTTCCTCTTATTCACATCTACTGTCAGATTTCTCCCTTTACAACAACAACAGCATACAACAACTGACTCACTTTCCAAGCTCTCTCATCCATAGCAGACTGCATACCCTCCCCTCTCTTGCATTCACCTCCTTAACAACCCCATACATAAAGAAATTAAACAACCATGGAGACATCACGCACCCTTGCCGCAAACCGACATTTACTGATAACAAATCACTTTCCTCTTTTCCTACTCGCACACACCCCACTCCGTTATTGTACCTAATAACCTTCTGAAACAGGAGGCATAAGTTTTTTGAGTATTCTTGGGAAATTATATGGGAGGGTATTGCTTGAGAGGGTGAAGGAATGTTCCGAGCATGAGACGGGAAGAGCAGTGTGGTTTCAGAAGCGGTAGAGGATGTGTGGATGAGGTGTTTGCTTTGAAGAATATGTGTGAGAAATACTAAGAAAAGCAAATGGACTTCTCTGTAGCATTTATGGATCTGGAGAAGGCATTTGCTAGAGTTGATAGAGATGCTCTGTGGAAGGTATTAAGAATATATTGTGTGTGAGGCAATTTGTTAGACGCAGTGAAAAGTTTTTATCAAGGATGTAAGGCATGTGTGCGTGTAGGGAGAAAGGAAAGTGATTGGTTCTCAGTGAATGTTGGTTTGCAGCAGGGGTGCATAATGTCTCCATGTTTGTTTAATTTTTTATGGATGGGGTTGTTAGGGAGGTGAATGCAAGAGTTTTGGAAAGAAGAGCAAGTGTGCAGTCTGCTGTGGATGAGAGAGCTTGGGAAGGGAGTCAGTTGTTGTTCGCTCATGATACAGAGCTGGTGGCTCTGGTTTCGGTGCATTATATATGAGAGGTAGAGACTGAGTGTGAACAAATGTGGCCTTTGTTGTCTTTTCTTAGTGCTACCTCGCTCGCATGAGGGGGGAGTAGGGTGTCATTTCATGTGTGGGAGCGTTGAAAAATGTGTGGAAGGCAAGAACATTATCTCGGAAAGGAAATATCAGTATGCTTGAAGGAATAGTGGTTCCAACAATGTTATATGGTTGCGAGGCGTGGACCATGGATAGAATTGTGCGGAGGAGGGTGGATGTGTTGGAAATGAGATGTTTGAGGAAAATATCTGGTGTGAGGTGGTTTGATTGAGTAAGTAATGAAAGGGTAAAAAAGATGTTTTGTAAATAAAAGAGTGTGGTTGAGAGAGAAGAAAACGGTGTTTTGAAATGGTTTGGTCGCATGGAGAGAATGAGTGAGGAGTGATTGAGAAAGAGCATATATGTGTCTGAGGTGGAGGGAATGAGGAGAAGTGGGAAATCAAATTGGAGGTGGAACATGTAGGAGGGTGAAAGGCACGCAAGGATTAGAGTGAATTGGAACGATGCGGTATACCGGGGTCGACGTGCTGTCAATGAATTGAACCAAGGCATGTGAAGCGTCTGAGGTAAACCAGGGAAAGTTTTGTGGGGCCTGGATGTGGAAAGGGAGTTGTGGTTTCGGTACATTTTACATGAAAGCTAGAGATTGTGTTTCAGCAAATGTGGCCTTTGTTGTCTTTTCCTACCGCTATCTCGCGCGCATGCGGGGGTAGGGGGTTTCATTCTGTGTGGCGGGGTGGCGACGAAAATGAATAAAGGGCAGCAAGTATGAATTTTGTATATGTGTATATATATATATATACTTCCATATATATATATATATATATATATATATATATATATATATATATATATATATATATATATATATATATATATATATATATATATATATATATATATATATATATATATATATCCCTGGGGATAGGGGATTAAGAATACTTCCCACGTATTCCCTGCGTGTCGTAGAAGGCGACTAAAAGGAGAGGGAGCGGGGGGCTGGAAATCCTCCCCTCTCGTTTTTTTTTTAATTTTCCAAAAGAAGGAACAGAGGGGGCCAGGTGAGGATATTCCGAAAAAGGCCCAGTCCTCTGTTCTTAACGCTAAATCGCTAACGCGGGAAATGGCGAATAGTTTGAAAAAAAAAAAAAAGAAAATATATATATATATATATATATATATATATATATATATATATATATATATAAAATTATTTATCATACTTTGTCGTTGTCTCTCTCGTTAGCGAGGTAGCGAAAGGAAACAGACGAAAGAATGGCCCAACCCACCCACATACACATGTATATACATACACGTCCACACACGCATATATACATACCTATACATCTCAACGTATACATATATATATACACACAGACATATGCGTATATATACGCATGCACATAATTCATGCTGTCTCCCTTATTCACTCCGTCGCTACCCCACCACACATGAAATAACAACCCCCTCCCACCGCATGTGTGCGACGTAGTGCTAGGAAAAGACAACAAAGGCCACATTCGTTCACACTGTCTCCCAGATATTTAACACACCTCACTTCCTCCAGTTTTTCTCCATTCAAACTTACCTCTCAATTGAGTTGTCCCTCAACCTTACTGTATCTAATAACCTTGCTCTTATTCACTTTTACTCTCATCTTTCTTCTTTCACACACTTTACCAAACTCAGTCACCAGCTTCTGCAGTTTCTCGCTCGAATCAGCCACCAGCGCTGTATCATCAGTGAAAGACGACCGACTCACTTCCCAAGCTCTCTCTTCCACAACAGACTGCATACACGCCCCTCTCTCCAAAACTCCTGCATTCACTTTCCTAACAACCCCATCCATAAAGAAATTAAACAACCATGGAGACATCACGCACCCTTGCCGCAAACTAACAGTCACTGATAACCAAACACTTACCTCTCTTTCTGCTCGTACACATGCTCCACTCAGTTACTCTACCTAATAACCTCCTTAAAAAGGAGTGGCGGAAGTATGTGAGAGAGTATAAGAAAGTAAACTCTGGATTGGTATGGGTAAAACTGAACGTGGATGGAGAAAGATGGGTGATTATTGGTGCATATGCACCTGGGCATATGAAGAAACATCATGAGAGGCAAGTGTTTTAGGAACAACTGAGTGAGTGTGCTAGTAGTTTCGATTCACGAGACCGGGTTATAGTGATGGATGATTTGAATACAAAGGTGAGTAGTGTGACAGTTGAGGGAATGATTGGTGTACATGGTGTGTTCAATGTTGTAAATGGAAAGGGTAAAGAGCTTGTAGGTTTATGTGCTGAAAAAGGACTGGTGATTGGGAAAGAGAGAGATATACACAAATATACGTATGTAAGAGAGATGGCCAGACAGCGTTATTGGATTACGTGTTAATTGATAGGCGCGCGAAAGAGAGACTTTTGGATGTTAATGTGCTGAGAGCTGCAACTGGAGGGATGTGAGATCATTATCTTGTGGAGGCGAAAGTGAAGATTTGTAGAGGTTTGCAGAAAAGAAGGGAAAATGACGGTGTGAAGAGAGTGGTGCGAGTAAGTGAGCTTGGGAAGGAGACTTGTGTGATGAAGTACCAGGAGACACTGAGTACAGAATGGAAAAGGATGAGAAAAAGGGCGTAAGGTGAGTGGGAATGGAATGGGATGAATTTAGGGAAGCAGTGATGGCTTGTGTAAAAGATGCTTGTGGCATGAGAAGCGTGGGAGGTGGGCAGATTAGAAAGAGTAGTGAGTGGTGGGGTGGAGTAAGGCTATTAGTGAAAGAGAAGAGAGAGGCATTTGGACGATTATTGTAGGGAAATAAGGCAAATGACTGAAAGATGTACAAAAAGAAGGAGGCAGATCAATAGAAAGGTGCAAGGGGTGAAAATGAGGGCAAATGAGAGTTGGGGTGAGAGAGTATCATTAAAATTAGAGAGAATAAAAAGACGTTTTCCAAGGAGGTAAATAAAGTGCGTAAGACAAGGGAAGAAATGGGAATATCAATGAATAGGGCTGATAATTTGGTGATAAGAAGTAGGGGTAATGTGAGATGGAGATGGAGTGAGTGTTTTGAAGTTTTGTTGAATGTGTTTGATGATAGAGTGGCAGATATAGGGCATTTTGGTCGAGGTATTGTGCAAAATGAGAGGGTTAGGAAAAATGATTTGGTAAACAGAGAAGAGGTAGTAAAAGCTTTACGGAAGATGAAAGCCGGCAAGGCAGCGGGTTTGGATGGTATTGCAGTGGAATTTATTAGAAAAGGGGTGACTGTATTGTTGACTGGTTGGTAAGATTATCTAATGTATGTATGACTCATGGTGAGGTGCCTGAGGACCGGCGGAATGCTTGCATAGCGCCATTGAACAAAGGCAAAGGGGGTAAATGTGAGTGCTCAAATTACAGCGGTATAAGTTTATTGAGAATTCCTGAGGAATTCAATGGGAGGGTATTAATTGAGAGAGTGAAGGCATGTACAGAGCATCAGATTGAGGAAGAGCAGTGTGGTTTCAAAAGTGGTAGAGAGTGTGTGGATCAGGTGTTTGCTTTGAAGAATGTATGTGAGAAATACTTAGAAAAGCAAATGTATTTGTGCGTAGCATTCATGGATCTTCAGAAGGCATATGACTGAGTTGACAGAGATGCTATGTTGAAGGTATTAAGAATATATATATTGTGGGAGGCAAGTTGCTAGAAGTAGTGAAAAGTTTTTTTTACAGAGGATGTAACAACCCCATACATAAACAAATTAAAGAACAATGGAGACATCCCACAACCCTGCCGCACACCATCATTCAATGAGAACCAATCACTTTACTGTCTTCCTACACGTACACATGCCTTACATCCTCGATAGAAGCTTTTCACTGCTTCCAGCAACTTACCTCCTTTACTATATATTCTTAATACCTTCCACAGAGCATCTCTATCAACTCTGTCATATGCTTTCGCCAGATCCATAAATGCTACATACAAATCCATTTGCTTTTCTAAGTATTTCTAACATACATATTTCAGAGCAAACACCTGATCCACACATCCTCTACTACTTTTGAAACCACACTGCTCTTCCCCAGTCTGACGCTCTGTACATCCCTTCACCCTCTCAAACAATACCTTCCGATATAATTTCCCAGGAATACTCAGCAAACTTATACCTCTGTAATTTAATCTCTCACTCTTATCCCCTTTGCCTTTGTACAATTGCACTATGCAAGCATTCCACCAGTCCTCAGGCTCCTCACATGCATTAAATAACCTTACCAATCAGTCAATAATACAATCACCCCCTTTTTAAATAAATTCCACTGCAATACCAGCCAAACCCGCTGCCTTGCCGGTTTTCATCTTCCGCAAAGCTTTTACTACCTCTTCTCTGTTTACCAAATCATTCTCCCTAACCCTCTCACTTTGTACACCACCTCGACCAAAATACCCTATATCTGCCACTCTATCATCAAACACATTCAACAAACATTCAAAATACTCACTCCATCTCCTTCTCACATCACCACTACTCGTTATCACCTCCTCACTAACCCCCTTCACTGATGTTCCCATTTGTTCCCTTGTTTTACAAACTTTATTTACCTCCTTCCAAAACATCTCTTTATTTTTTCCTAATATCTGATGATACTCTCTCACCCCACCTCTCATTTGCCCTCTTTTTCGCCTCTTGCACCTTTCTCTTGACCTCCCACCTCTTTCTTTTATACATCTCCCAGTCATTGACATTATTTCCCTGGAAAAATGGTCCAAATGCCTCCTTTTCTCTTTCACTAATAATCTTACTTCTTCCACCATTCACTACCCCTTCTAATCTGCCCACCTCCCACGCTTCCGATGCCTAAAGCATCTTTTGCACAAGGTATCACTTCTTCCCTAAATACATCCCATTCCTCCCCCACTCAGCTTACGTCCTTTGTTCTCACCTTTTTCCATTCTGTACTCAATCTCTCCTGGTACTTCCTCAAGCAAGTCTCCTTCCCAAGCTCACTCACTCTCACCACTCTCTCCGCCCGAATATTTTCTCTTCTTTTCTGAAAACCTCTACAAATCTTCACCTTATCCTCCAGAAGATAATGATCAGACATTCCTCCAGTTGCAACTCTCACCACATTAACATCCAAAGGTCTCTCTTTCGCGCCCTTATCAATTAACACGTAATCCAATAACGCTCTCTGGCTATCTCATCTACTCACATACGTATACTTATATATATCTCTCTTTTCAAACCAGGTATTCCCAATCACCTGTCCTTTTTCAGCACATAATTCTACAAGCTCTTCACTATTTCCATTTACAACACTGAATACCCCATGTACACCAATTATTCCCTCAACTGCCACGTTATTCACCTTTGCATTAAATCATCCATCACTATAACCCTATCTCGTGCATCAAAGCTAATAAAACACTCACTCAGCTGCTCCCAAAACATATGGCTCTCATGACGTTTCTTATGCCCAGGTGCATATGCACCAATAATCACCCATCTCTCTCCTTCCACTTTCAGTTTTACCCATATCAATCTACAATTTATTTTCTTACACGCTATCGCATACTTCCACCACTTCTGTTTCAGGAGTAGTGCTACTCCTTCCCTTGCTCTTGCTCTCTCAACAGCCGGTTACTTTACTCCAAACATATTTCCAAACCACTCTTCCCCTTTACCTTTGAGTTTCGTTTCACTCAGAGCCAAAACATCCAGGTTCCTTTACTCAAACATACTACCTATCTCTCCTTTTTTCTCATCTTGGTTACACCCACACACATTTAGACACCCCAATCTGAGCCTTCGAGGAGGATGAGCACTCCCCGCGTGACTCCTACTGTTTCCCCTTTTAGAAAGTTAAAATACAAGGAGGGGAGGGTTTCCAGCAGCCCACTCCTGTCCTCTTTAGTTAACTTTTGCGACACGAGAGGAATGCGTGGGAAGTATTGTTTCTCCCCTATCCCCAGGGATATATGTGTGAGGAAGTACCATGAGAGGCTGAGTACAGAATGGAAAACGGTTAGAACAAAGGATATAAGGAGAGTGGGAAAAGAATGGGATGTATTTAGGGAAGCAGTGATGGCTTGTGCAAAAGATGCTTGTGGCATGAAAAGCGTGGGAGGTGGGCTGATTAGAAAGGCTAGTAAGTGGTGGGATGAAGAGGTAAGATTATAAGTGAAAGAGAAGAAAGAGGCATTTGAACGATTTTAGCAGGGAAATAATGCAAATGACTGGGAAATGTATAAAAGAAAGAGGCCGGAGGTTAAGAGAAAGGTGCAAGAGATGAAAAAGAAGGCAAATGAGAGTTGGGTTGAGAGAGTATCATTAAGTTTTAGGGAGAATAAAAAGATGTTTTCGAAGGAGGTAAATAAAGTGCGTAAGACAAGGGAACAAATGGGAACATCAGTGAAGGGGATAATGGGGAGGTGATAAAGGGTAGTGGTGATGTGCGAAAGAGATGGAGTGAGCATTTTGAAGGTTTGTTGAATATGTTTGATGATAGAGTGGCAGATATAGGGTGTTTTGGTCGAGGTGGTTTGCAAAGTGGCAGGTTAGTGAGAATGATTTAGTAAACAGAGAAGAGGTAGTAAAAGCTTTGCGGAAGATGAAAGGTGGCAAGGCTGCGGGTTTGGATGGTATTGCAGTGGAAATTATTACAAAAGTGGATGACTGTATTGTTGACTGGTTGGTAACATGTTTAAAGAATGTATGACTCATGGTGAGGTGCCTGAGGATTGGTGGAATGCTTACATAGTGACATTGTACAATGGCAAAGGGGATAAAAGTGAGTGCTGAAATTACAGAGGTATAAGTTTGTTGAGTATTCCTGGGAAATTATATGGGAGGGTATTGATTGAGAGGGTGAAGGCATGTACAGAGCATCAGAATGGGGAAGTGAAGTGTGGTTTCAGAAGTGGTAGAGGATGTGTGGATCAGGTGTTTGCTTTGAAGAATGTATGTCAGAAATACTTAGAAAAGCAAATAGATTTATATGTAGCATTTATGTTTTTAGAGAAATCATATGATAGAGTTGATAGAGATGCTCCGTGCAAGGTATTAAAAATATATGGTGTGGGAGGCAAGTTGTTAGAAGGAGTGAAAACTTTTTTCGAGAATGTAAGGCATTTGTACGTGTAGGAAGAGGAAAGTGATTGGTTTTCAGTGAATGTGCGGCACGCGTGCGTGATGTCTCCATGGTTGTTTAATTTGTTTTTGGATGGGGTTGCTAAGGAGGTGAATGCAAGAGTTTTGCAGTCTCTTGTGGATGAGAGAGCTTCGAAAGTGAGTCAGTTGTTGGTGGCTGATTTATGTGAGAAACAGCAAAATCTGGTGACAGTTTGGTAATGTGTGTGAAAGAAGAAAGCTGAGAGAAAATGCGAATAAGGTCAAGGTTATTAGGTAAAGTACGATTGATGGACAAGTCAATTGGGTGGTAAGTTTCAGTGGAGAAAAACTGGAGGAAGTGAAGTATTTTAGATACTTGGGAGTGGATTTGGCAGCGGATGGAACCGTGGAAGCGTAAACGGGGGGTGGAGGACGCGAAAGTTTTGGGAGAGTTGAAGAATGTGTGGAGGTCGACAACGTTGTCTTGGAAAGCAAAAATGGGTGTGTTGAAAGGAATACTGGTTCCAACAATGATATATGGTTGCGAGGCGTGAGCTATAGAGTTGTGTGGAAATGAGATGTTTGAGGAGAATATGTAGTGTAAGGTGTTTCGATCGAGTAAGTAATGAAAGGGTAAGAGAGATGTGTGGTAATAAAAAGAGTGTGGTTGATAGAGCAGTAGATGGTGTTTTGATATGGTTTGGTGACATGGAGAGAATGAGTGAGGAAAAAATGACAGAGGATATATGTGTCAAAGATGGCGGCAACGAGAAGTGAGAGACCAAATTGGAGATGGATATATGGAGTGAAAAAAATTTTGAGTGATCGGGGCCTGAACAAGCAGGTGGGTGAAAGGCGTGCAAGGAATAGTGTGAATTGGAACGATGTGGTATATCAGGTTCGACGTGCTGTTAGTGGATTGAACCAGGGCATGTGAAGCGTCTAGGGTACAACACGGAAAGTTCTGTGGGGCCTGGATACGGAAAGGGGGCTGTGGTTTCGGTGCATTACACAAGACAGCTAGAGACTGAGTGTGAACGAATGCTGCCTTTGTTGTCTCTTCCTAGCACTACTTCGCGCACATTTGGGAGAGAGGGTTGTTATTTCATGTGTGGCGGGGTGGCAACACGAATGAATAAGGGCAGACAGTATGAATTATCTACATGTGTATACTTTCCTCCCACACCATATATTCTTAATACCTTCCACAGAGCATCTCTATCAACTCTATCATATGCCTTCTCCAGATCCATAAATGCTACATACAAATCCATTTGCTTTTCTAAGTATTTCTCACATACATTCTTCAAAGCAAACACCTGATCCACACATCCTCTACCACTTCTGAAACCACACTGCTCTTCCCCAATCTGATGCTCTGTACATGCCTTCACCCTCTCAATCAATACCCTCCCATATAATTTACCAGGAATACTCAACAAACTTATACCTCTGTAATTTGAGCACTCACTCTTATCCCCTTTGCCTTTGTACAATGGCACTATGCACGCATTCCGCCAATCCTCAGGCACCTCACCATGAGTCATACATACATTAAATAACCTTACCAACCAGTCAACAATACAGTCACCCCCTTTTTTAATAAATTCCACTGCTATACCATCCAAACCTGCTGCCTTGCCGGCTTTCATCTTCCGCAAAGCTTTCACTACCTCTTCTCTGTTTACCAAATCATTTTCCCTAACCCTCTCACTTTGCACACCACCTCGACCAAAACACCCTATATCTGCCACTCTATCATCAAGCACATTCAACAAACCTTCAAAATACTCACTCCATCTCCTTCTCACATCACCACTACTTGTTATCACCTCCCCATTTGCGCCCTTCACTGAAGTTCCCATTTGCTCCCTTGTCTTACGCACTTTATTTACCTCCTTCCAGAACATCTTTTTATTCTCCCTAAAATTTAATGATACTCTCTCATATATATATATATATATATATATATATATATATATATATATATATATATATATATATATATATATATATATATATATATATATATATAT
Source organism: Panulirus ornatus (assembly GCF_036320965.1). Taxonomy (NCBI): domain Eukaryota; kingdom Metazoa; phylum Arthropoda; class Malacostraca; order Decapoda; family Palinuridae; genus Panulirus; species Panulirus ornatus. The sequence goes on along the minus strand of NC_092289.1, from coordinate 11,050,301 downwards.
ATATATATATGTATATATATATATATATATATATATATATATATATATATATATATATATATATATGTATATATATATATATATATATATATTTATTCATTTATCTTAGTTATTTTGCTTTGTCGCTGTCTCCCGCGTTAGCGAGGTAGCGCAAGGAAACATACGAAAGAATGGCCTAACCCGCCCACATACACATGTATATACATACTCGTCCACACACGCAAATATACATACCTATACATCTCAATGTACACATATATATACACATGTACACATGTACATAATTCATACTGTCTGCCCTTATTTGTTCCCGTCGCCACCTCGCCACACATGGAATAAGAACCCCCTCCCCCCTCATGTGTGCGAGGTAGCGCTAGGAAAAGACACCAAAGGCCCCATTCGTTCACACTCAGTCTCTAGCTGTCATGTAATAATGCACCGAAACCACAGCTTCCTTTCCACATCCAGGCCCCACACACTTTCCATGGTTTACCACAGACGCTTCACATGCCCTGGTTCAATACATTGTCAGCACGATCGATCCCGGTATACCACATCGTTCCAATTCACTCTATTCCTTGCACGCTTTTCGCCCTCCTGCATGTTCAGGCCCCGATCACTCAAAATCTTTTTCACTCCATCTTTCCACCTCCAATTTGGTCTCCCACTTCTCCTCGTTCCCTCCACCTCTGACACAAATATCCTCCTGGTCAATCTTTCCTCACTTATTCTCTCCATGTAACCAAACCATTTCAAAACACCCTCTTCTGCTCTCTCAACCACACTCTTTTTATTTCCACACATCTCTCTTACCCTTACATTACCTACTCGATCAAACCACCTTACACCACATATTGTCCTCAAACATCTCATTTCCAACACATCCACCCTCCTGCTAACAACTCTATCCATAGACCACGCCTTGCAACCATACAACATTGTTGGAACCACTATTCCTTCAAACATACCCATTTTTGCTCTCCGAGATAATGTTCTCGACTTCCAAACATTCTTCAGGGCTCCCAGAATTTTCGCCCCCTCCCCCATCCCTATCATTCACTTCCGATTCCATGGTTCCATCTGCTGCCAGATCCACTCCCAGATATCTAAAACACTTTACTTCCTCCAGCTTTTCTCCATTCAAACTTAGCTCCCAATTGACATCAACCTCAACCCTACTATACCTAATAACCTTGCTCTTATTCACATTTACTCTTAACTTTCTTAACTTTCTTAACTTGTGTCTCCCCTGATGATGTGATTATTACACGAAAGAGCACTTGGGAACTTTTCGTGTTTCATTTTCCCCGTGGACTCATAGGAATATCGTGATCACGCGCAAAATTGTGATCCTTTCATATATATATATATATATATATATATATATATATATATATATATATATATATATATATATATATATATATATATATATATATATATATATATATATATATATTTTTTTATATATATATATACATATATTTTTTTTTTTTCATACTATTCGCCATTTCCCGCATTAGCGAGGTAGCGTTAAGAGCAGAGGACTGGGCCTTTGAGGGAATATCCTCATATGGCCCCCTTCTCTGTTCCTTCTTTTGGAAAATTAAAAAAAGAAAATGAGAGGGGAGGATTTCCAGCCCCCCGCTCCCATATATATATATATATATATATGTATATATATATATATATATATATATATATATATATATATATATATATATATATATATATATATATATATATATATATATATATATTTGAAAGGATCACAATTTTGCCCGTGATCACGATATTCCTATGAGTCCACGGGGAAAATGAAACACGAAAAGTTCCCAAGTGCTCTTTCGTGTTATAATTACATCATCAGGGGAGACACAAGTTAAGAAAGTTAAGAAAGCATTTATGGATCTGGAGAAGGCATATGATAGAGTTGATAGAGATGCTTTGTGGAAGGTATTAAGAATATATGGTGTGGGAGGCAAGTTGTTAGAAGCAGTGAAAAGTTTTTATCGAGGATGTAAGGCATGTGTACGTGTAGGAAGAGAGGAAAGTGATTGGTTCTCAGTGAATGTAGGTTTGCGGCAGGGGTGTGTGATGTCTCCAAGGTTGTTTAATTTGTTTATGGATGGGGTTGTTAGGGAGGTAAATGCAAGAGTTTTGGAAAGAGGGGCAAGTATGAAGTCTGTTGGGGATGAGAGAGCTTGGGAAATGAGTCAGTTGTTGTTTGCGCTGGTGGCTGATTCATGTGAGAAACTGCAGAAGCTGGTGACTGAGTTTGGTAAAGTGTGTGGAAGAAGAAAGTTAAGAGTAAATGTGAATAAGAGCAAGGTTATTAGGTACAGTAGGGTTGAGGGTCAAGTCAATTGGGAGGTGAGTTTGAATGGAGAAAAACTGGAGGAAGTGAAGTGTTTTAGATATCTGGGAGTGGATCTGGCAGCGGATGGAACAATGGAAGCGGAAGTGGATCATAGGGTGGGGGAGGGGGCGAAAATTCTGGGGGCCTTGAAAAATGTGTGGAAGTCGAGAACATTATCTCGGAAAGCAAAAATGGGTATGTTTGAAGGATTAGTGGCTCCAACAATGTTGTATGGTTGCGAGGCGTGGGCTATGGATAGATTTGTGCGCAGGAGGATGGATGTGCTGGAAATGAGATGTTTGAGGACAATGTGTGGTGTGAGTAGGTTTGATCGAGTGAGTAACGTAAGGGTAAGAGAGATGTGTGGAAATAAAAAGAGAGTGGTTGAGAGAGCAGAAGAGGGTGTTTTGAAGTGGTTTGGGCACATGGAGAGGATGAGTGAGGAAAGATTGACCAAGAGGATATATGTGTCGGAGGTGGAGGAAACAAGGAGAAGAGGGAGACCAAATTGGAGGTGGAAAGATGGAGTGAAAAAGATTTTGTTTGATCGAGGCCTGAACATGCAGGAGGGTGAAAGGAGGGCAAGGAACAGAGTGAATTGGAGCGATGTGGTATACCGGGGCTGACGTGCTGTCAGTGGATTGAATCAAGGCATGTGAAGCGTCTGGGGTAAACCATGGAAAGCTGTGTAGGTATGTATATTTGCGTGTGTGGACGTATGTATATACATGTGTATGGGGGTGGGTTGGGCCATTTCTTTCGTCTGTTTCCTTGCGCTACCTCGCAAACGCGGGAGACGGCGACAAAGTATAAAAAAAAAAATATATATATATATATATATATATATATATATATATATATATATATATATATATATATATATATATATATATATATATATATATATATATATATATTGGAGTAACAGTACTCCTGAAACCGGAGTTGTGGGAGTATGTGATAGAATGTAAGAAAAAAAAATCTCGATTAATATGGGTAAAACTGAAAGTTGATGTAGAGAGATGGGTGATTATTGGTGCATATGCACCTGGGCATGAGAAGAAAGATCATGAGAGGCAAGTGTTTTGGGAGCAGCTGAATGAGTGTGTTAGTGGTTTTGATTCACGAGACCGGGTTATAGTGATGGGTGATTTGAATGCAAAGGTGAGTAATTTGGCAGTTCAGGGAATAATTGGTATACATGGGGTGTTCAGTGTTGTAAATGGAAATGGTGAAGAGCTTGTAGATTTACGTGCTGAAAAAGGACTGGTGATTGAGAATACCTGGTTTAAAAAGCGAGATATACATATGTAAGATATACGTATATCTTAAGATATACGAGATATACGTATGTAAGTAGGAGAGATGGCCAGAGAGCGTTATTGGATTACGTGTTAATTGACAGGCGCGCGAAAGAGAGACTTTTGGATGTAAATGTGCTGAGAGGTGCAACTGGAGTGATGTCTGATCATTATCTTGTGGCGGCTAAGGTGAAGATTTGTATGGGTTTTCAGAAAAGAAGAGTGAATGTTGGGGTGAAGAGAGTGGTGAGAGTAAGTGAGCTTGGGAAGGAGACTTGTGTGAGGAAGTACCAGGAGAGACTGAGTACAGAATGGAAAAAGGTGAGAACAATGGAAGTAAGGGGAGTGGGGGAGGAATGGGATGTATTTAGGGAATCAGTGATGGATTGCGCAAAAGATGCTTGTGACATGAGAAGAGTGGGAAGTGGGTTGATTAGAAAGGATAGTGAGTGGTGGGATGAAGAAGTAAGATTATTAGTGAAAGAGAAGAGAGAGGCATTTGGACGATTTTTGCAGGGAAAAAATGCAATTGAGTGGGAGATGTATAAAAGAAAGAGACAGGAGGTTAAGAGAAAGGTGCAAGAGGTGAAAAAGAGGGGAAATGAGAGTTGGGGTAAGTGAGTATCATTAAATTTTAGGGAGAATAAAAAGATGTTCTGGAAGGAGGTAAATAAAGTGCGTAAGACAAGGGAGCAAATGGGAACTTCAGTGAAGGGCGCACCTGGGAAGGTGATAACAAGTAGTGGTGATGTGAGGAGATGGAGTGAGTATTTTGAAGGTTTGTTGAATGTGTTTGATGATAGAGTGGCAGATATAGGGTGTTTTGGTCGAGGTGGTGTGCAAAGTGAGAGGGTTAGGGAAAATGATTTGGTAAACAGAGAAGGGGTAGTAAAGCTTCGCGGAAGATGAAAGCCGGCAAGGCAGCAGGTTTGGATGGTATTGCAGTGGAATCTATTAAAAAAGGGGGTGACTGTATTGTTGACTGGTTGGTAAGGTTATTCAATGTATGTATGACTCATGGTGAGGTGCCTGAGGGTTGGCGGAATGTGTGCATAGTGCCATTGTACAAAGGCAAAGGGGATAAGAGTGAATGCTCAAATTACAGAGGTATGTTTGTTGAGTATTCCTACTAAATTATATAGGAGGGTATTGATTGAGAGAGTGAAGGCATGTACAGAGCATCAGATTAGGGAAGAGCAGTGTGGTTTCAGAAGTGGTAGAGGATGTGTGGATCAGGTGTTTGCTTTGAAGAATGTATGTGAGAAATACTTAGAAAAGCAAAAGGAGTTGTATATAGCATTTATGGATCTGGAGAAGGCATATGATAGAGTTGATAGAGATGCTCTGTAGAAGGTATTATGAATACATGGTGTGGGAGGCAAGTTGTTAGAAGCAGTGAAAAGTTTTTATCGAGGATGTAAGGCATGTGTACGTGCAGGAAGAGAGGAAAGTGATTGGTTCTCAGTGAATGTAGGTTTGCGGCAGGTGTGTGTGATGTCTCCATGGTTGTTTAATTTCTTTATGGGTGGGGTTGTTAGGGAGGTGAATGCAAGAGTTTTGGAAAGAGGTGCAAGTATGAAGTCTGTTGGGGATGAGAGAGCTTGGGAAGTGAGTCAGTTGTTGTTCGCTGATGATACAGCCCTGGTGGCTGATTCATGGTAAAGTGTGTGAAAGAAGAAAGTTAAGAGTAAATGTGAATAAGAGCAAGGTTATTAGGTATAGTAGGGTTGAGGGTCAAGTCATTTGGGAGGTAAGTTTGAATGGAGAAAAACTGGAGGAAGTAAAGTGTTTTAGATATCTGGGAGTGGATCTGGCAGGGGATGGAACCATGGAAGCGGAAGTGAATCATAGGGTGGGGGAGGGGGCGAAAATCCTGGGAGCCTTGAAGAATGTGTGGAAGTCGAGAACATTATCTCGGAAAGCAAAAATGGGTATGTTTGAAGGAATAGTGGTTCCAACAATGTTGTATGGTTGCGAGGCGTGGGCTATGGATAGAGTTGTGCGCAGGAGGGTGGATGTGCTGGAAATGAGATGTTTGAGGACAATGTGTGGCGTGAGGTGGTTTGATCGAGTAAGAAATGTAAGGGTAAGAGAGATGTGTGGAGATAAAAAGAGCGTGGTTGAGAGAGCAGAGGAGGGTGTTTTGAAATAGTTTGGGCACATGGAGAAAATGAGTGAGGAAAGATTGACCAAGGGGATATATGTGTCGGAGGTGGCGGGAACGAGGAGAAGTGGGACACCAAATTGGAGGTGGAAAGATGGAGAGAAAAAGATTTTGTGTGATCGGGGCCTGAACATGCAGGAGGGTGAAAGGAGGGCAAGGAATAGAGTGAATTGGAGCGATGTGGTATACCGGGGTTGACGTGCTGTCAGTGGATTGAATCAAGGCATATGAAGCGTCTGGGGTAAACCATGGAAAGCTGTGTAGGTATGTATATTTGCGTGTGTGGACATATGTATATACATGTGTATGGGGGTGGGTTGGGCCATTTCTTTCGTCTGTTTCCTTGCGCTACCTCGCAAACGCGGGAGACAGCGACAAAGCAAAAAAAAAAAAAGTTTATTATTTTGCTTTCTCGCTGTCTCCCGGGTTAGCGAGGTCGCGCAAGGAAGCAGACGAAAGAATGGCCCAACCCACCCACATACACATGTATATACATTCACGACCACACAACTCAAATATACATACCTATACATCGCATTGTACACATATATATACACTCACAGACATATACATATATACATATGTAAATAGTTCATACTGTCTGCCTTTATTTATTCTCATCGTCACCTCACCACATATGGAATAACCACCCACTAACCCGTCATGTGTGCGAGGAAGCTGTAGGAAAAGACAACAAAGGCCCCATTCGTTCACACTCAGTCTCTAGCTGTTATGGAATTATGCAACGAAACCGCAGCTCCCTTTCCACATCCAGGCCCCACACAACTTTCCATGGTTTACCCCAGACGCTTCACATGCCCTGGTTCAATCCATTGACAGCACGTCGACACCGGCATACTTCATCGTTCTAATTCACTCTATTCCTTGCACGCCTTTCACCCTCATGCATGTTCAGGCCCCGATCACTCAAAATCTTTTTCACTCCATCCAATTTGGTCTCCCACTTCTCCTCGTTCCCTCCACCTCTGACACATATATCCTCTTGGTCAATCTTTCCTTATTCATTCTCTCCATGTGACCAAACCATTTCAAAACACCCTCTTCTGCTCTCTCAACCACACTTCTTTTATTTCCACACATCTCTCTTACCCTACTATTACTTACTCGATCAAACCACCTCACACCACATATTGACCTGAAATATCTCATTTCCAGCATATCCACCCTCCAGCGCAAAACTCCATCCATAGCCCACGCCTCGCAACCATACAACATTGTTGGAACCACTATTCTTTCAAACATACCCATTTTTGTTTTCCTAGACAATGTTATCGACCTCCAAACATTCTTCAAGGTTCCCAGAATTTTCGCCACCTACCCCACCCTATGATTCACTTCCACTTCCAGATATTTAAAACACTTCACTTCCTCCAGTTTTTCTTCATTCAATCTCCCCTCCCAATTGACTTGACCCTCAACCCAACTGTACCTAATAACCTTGCTCTTATTCACATTTACTCTTAAATATCTTCTTTCACACACTTTACCAAACTCAGTCACCAGCTTCTGCAGTTTCTCACATGAATCAGCCACGAGCGCTGTATCATAAGCGAAAAACAACTGACTCACTTCCCAAGCTCTCTCATCGAGAACAGCCTGCATACTTGCCCCTCTTTCCAAAACTCTTGCATTCACCTCCCTAAAAACCCCATCCATAAACAAATCAAGCAATCATGTACACATCACACACCCCAGTCGTAAGCCTACATTCACTGAGAACCAATCACTTTCCTCTCTTCCTACACGTACACATGCCTTACATCCTTGATAAAAAACTTTTCATTTTCACTGCTTCTAACAACTTGCCTCCCACACCATATGTTCTTAATATGTTCCACAGAACATCTCTGTCAACTCATATGCCTCTGTCATATCATATGCCTTCTCCAGATCCATAAATGCTACATACAAATCCATTTGCTTTTCTAAGTAATTCTCACATACATTCTTCAAAGCAGTCACTTGGTCCGCACATCCTCTACCATTTCTGAAACCACACTGCTCTTCCCCAATCTGATGCTCTGTACATGCCTTCACCCTCTCAATCAATACCCTCCCATATAATCTACCAGGAATACTCAACAAACGTATAACTCTGTAATTTGAGCACTCACTATTATCCCCTTTACCTTTGTATAATAGCACTATGCAAGCATTCCGCCAATCCTCAGGCACCTCACCATGAATCATACATACATTAAATAACCTTACCAACCAGTTAACAATACAGTCACCCCCTTTTTTAATAAATTCCACTGCCATACTGTCCAAACCTTCTGACTTGCCGGTTTTCATCTTCCGCAAAGCTTTTACTACCTCTTCTCTGTTTATGAAATCATTTTCCCTTACCCTCTCACTTTGTACACAACCTCGACCAAAACACCCTACATCTGTCACTCTATCATCAAACACATTCAACAAACCTTCAAAATACTCACTCCATCTCCTTCTCACATCACCACTACTTGTTATTACCTCCCCATTTGCCCCTTTCACTGAGGTTCCCATTTGCTCCCTTGTCTTACGCACTTTATTTACCTCCTTCCAAAATATCTTTTTATTCTCCCTAAAATTGAATGATACTCTCTTACCCAACTCTCATTTGCCCTCTTTTTCACCTGTTTCTCCTAACCTCCTGCCGCTTTCCTTTATACATAACCCACTGATTTGCATTATTTCCCTGGAAAAATCGTGCAAATGCCTCTCTCTTCTCATTCACTAATAATCGTACTTCTTCATCCCACCACTCACTACCCTTTCTAATCAACCCACCTCCCACACTTCTCATGCCACAAGCATCTTTTGCGCAAGCCATCACTGCTTCCCTGAATACATCCCATTCAACCCCCATTTCCCTTACCTTCTTTGTTCTCACCTTTTCCCATTCTGTACTCAGTCTCTCCTGGTACTTCTTCACACAAGTCTCTTTCCCAAGCTCACTTACTCTCACCACTCTCTTCACCCCAACATTCTCTCTTCTTTTCTGAATACCCCCACAAATCTTCACCTTCGCCTCCACAAGATAATGATCAGACATCCCTACAGTTGCACCTCTCAGCACATTAACATCCAAAAGTCTCTCATTTGGGCGGCTATCAATTAACACGTAATCCACTAACACTCTCTGGCCATCTCTCCTACTTACATACGAATACGAATGTATATCTCAATTTTTAACCCAGTTATTCCCAATCACCAGCCCTTTTTCAGCACACAAACCCACAAGCTCTTCACCATTTCCATTTACTACACTAAACACCCCATGTATACCAAATATCCCTTCAACTGGCACATTACTCATCTTCGCATTCAAATCACCCATCAGTATAACCCGGTCTCGTTCATCAAAACAAATAACACACTCATTCAGCTGCTCCCAAAACACTTGCTTATCATGATCTTTCTTCTCATGCCCAGGTGTATATGCACCAATAATCAGCTATCTCTCTCCATCAACTTTCAGTTTTACCCATATCAATCTAGAATTTTTATTTTCTTACACTCTATTACATACTCCCACAACTTCTGTTTTAGGAGTAGTGGTACTCCTTTCCCTGCTCTTGTCCTCTCAGTAACCCCTGACTTTACCCCAAAGACATTCCCAAACCACTCTTCCGCTTTACCCTTGAGCTTCGTTTCACTCAGAGCCAAAACATCCAGGTTCCTTTCCTTAAACATACTACATATCTCTCCTTTTTTCTCATCTTGGTTACATCCACGCACATTTAGACACCCCAATCTGAGGCTTCAAGGAGGATGAGCACTCCCCGCGTGACTCATTTTCCTGTTTCTCCTTTTAGAAAGTTAAAATACAAGGAGGGGAGGGTTTCTGGCCCCCTGCTCCCGTCACCTTTAGTCGCCTTCTACGATACGTGAGGAATGCGTGGGAAGTATTCTTTCTCCCCTATCCCCAGGGATATATATATATATATATATATATATATATATATATATATATATATATATATATATATATATATATATATATATATATATATATATATATATATATTTTTTTTTTTTTTTATACTTTGTCGCTGTCTCCCGCGTTTGCGAGGTAGCGCAAGGAAACAGACGAAAGAAATGGCCCAACCCCCCCCCATACACATGTATATACATACGTCCACACACGCAAATATACATACCTACACAGCTTTCCATGGTTTACCCCAGACGCTTCACATGCCTTGATTCAATCCACTGACAGCACGTCAACCCCGGTATACCATATCGCTCCAATTCACTCTATTCCTTGCCCTCCTTTCACCCTCCTGCATGTTCAGGCCCCGATCACACAAAATCTTTTTCACTCCATCTTTCCACCTCCAATTTGGTCTCCCTCTTCTCCTCGTTCCCTCCACCTCCGACACATATATCCTCTTGGTCAATCTTTCCTCACTCATTCTCTCCATGTGCCCAAACCACTTCAAAACACCCTCTTCTGCTCTCTCAACCACGCTCTTTTTATTTCCACACATCTCTCTTACCCTTACGTTACTCACTCGATCAAACCACCTCACACCACACATTGTCCTCAAACATCTCATTTCCAGCACATCCATCCTCCTGCGCACAACTCTGTCCATAGCCCACGCCTCGCAACCATACAACATTGTTGGAACCACTATTCCTTCAAACATACCCATTTTTGCTTTCCGAGATAATGTTCTCGACTTCCACACATTCTTCAAGGCCCCCAGAATTTTCGTTCCCTCCCCCACCCTATGATCCACTTCCGCTTCCATGGTTCCATCCGCTGCCAGATCCACTCCCAGATATCTAAAACACTTCACTTCCTCCAGTTTTTCTCCATTCAAACTCACCTCCCAATTGACTTGACCCTCAACCCTACTGTACCTAATAACCTTGCTCTTATTCACATTTACTCTTAACTTTCTTCTTCCACACACTTTACCAAACTCAGTAACCAGCTTCGGCAGTTTCTCACATGAATCAGCCACCAGCGCTGTATCATCAGAGAACAACAACTGACTCACTTCCCAAGCTCTCTCATCCCCAACAAACTTCATACTTGCCCCTCTTATATATATATATATATATATATATATATATATATATATATATATATATATATATATATATATATATGTATATATATATTATCCCTGGGGATGGGGGATTAAGAATACTTCCCACGTATTCCCTGCGTGTCGTAGAAAGCGACTAAAAGGGGAGGGAGCGGGAGGCTGGAAATCCTCCCCTCTCGTTTTTTTTTTTAATTTTCCAAAAGAAGGAACAGAGAAGGGGGCCAGGTGAGGATATTCCACAAAGGCCCAGTCCTCTGTTCTTAAACGCTAGCTCGCTAACGCGGGAAATGGCGAATATTTTAAAAGAAAGAAAAGAAATATATATATATATATATATATATATATATATATATATATATATATATATATATATATATATATATATATATATATATATATATATATATGGGCGATTATTGGTGCATATGCAACTGGGCATGAGAAGAAAGATCATGAGAGGCAAGTGTTTTGGGCGCAGATGAATGAGTGTGTTAGTGGTTTTGACGCCCAAGACCGGGTTATAGTGATGGGTGATTTGCATGCAAAGGTGAGTAATGTGGCAGTTGAGGGAATCATTGGTATACATGGGGTGTTCAGTGTTGTAAATGGAAATGGTGAAGAGCTTGTAGATTTATGTGCTGAAAAAGAACTGGTGATTGGGAATACCTGGTTTAAAAAGCGAGATATACATAAGTATACGTATGTAGGTAGGAGAGATGGCCAGAGAGCGTTATTGGACTACGTGTTAATTGATAGGCGCGCTAAAGAGAGACTTTTGGATGTTAATGTGCTGAGAGGTACGATTGGAGGGATGTCTGATCATTATCTTGTGGAGGCGAAGGTGAAGGTTTTTAGAGGTCTTCAGAAAAGAAGAGAGAATGTTGGGGTGAAGAGGGTGGTGAGAGTAAGTGAGCTTGGGAAGGAGACTTGAGTGAGGAAGTACCAGGAGAGACTGAGTACAGAATGGAAAAAGGTGAGAACAAAGTAGTTAAGGGGAGTGGGGGAGGAATGGGATGTATTTAGGGAAGCAGTGATGGTTTGCGCAAAAGACGCTTGTGGCATGAGAAGCGTGGGAGGTGGGTTGATTGGAAAGGGTAGTGAGTGGTGGGATGAAGAATTAAGATTATTAGTGAAAGAGAAGAAAGAGGCATTTGGACGATTTTTGCAGGGAAAAAATGCAAATGAGTGAAGATGTATAAAAGAAAGAGACAGGAGGTCAAGAGAAAGGTGCATATATATATATATATATATATATGCATATATACATATAAATATATATTAAAAATAAATAAATATATATATATATATATATATATATATATATATATATATATATATATATATATATATATATATATATATATATATATATATATATATATATATATATATATATATATATAGATATATATATATATATATATATATATATATATATATATATATATATATATATATATATATATATATATATATATATATATATATATATTCATGGATGGAGTTGTGCGCGGGAGGATGGGTGTGCTGGGGGTGAGATGTTTGAGGACAATGTGTGGTGTGAGGTGGTTTGATCGAGTGAGTAACGTGGGGGTGGGAGAGGTGTGTGGAAATAAAAAGAGCGTGGTTGAGAGAGCAGAAGAGGGTGTTTTGAAGTGGTTTGGGCACATGGAGAGGATGAGTGAGGAAAGATTGACCAAGAGGATATATGTGTCGGAGGTGGAGGGAACAAGGAGAAGAGGGAGACCAAATTGGAGGTGGAGGGATGGAGTGAAAAAGATTTTGTGTGATCGGGGCCTGAACGTGCAGGAGGGTGAGAGGAGGGCGGGGAACGGAGTGAATTGGAGCGGTGTGGTATGCCGGGGCTGACGTGCTGTCGGTGGATCGAATCAAGGCATGTGAAGCGTCTGGGGTAAACCATGGAAAGCTGTGTGGGTGTGTATGTTTGCGTGTGTGGACGTGTGTGTGTACGTGTGTATGGGGGGGGTTGGGCCATTTCTTTCGTCTGTTTCCTTGCGCTACCTCGCAAACGCGGGAGACAGCGACAAAGTATAGAAAAAAAAAAAAAATATATATATATATATATATATATATATATATATATAAATATATATATATATGTATATATATATACATATATATATGTATATATATGTATATATATATATATATATATATATATATATATATATATATATATATATATATATATATATATATATATATATATATATATATATATATATATATATATATATATATATATATATATATATATATATATATATATATATATATATATATATATATATATATATATATATATATATCTATTATATAAATATATATATATATATATATATATATATATATATATATATATATATATATATATATATATATATATATATATATATATATATATATATATATATATATATATATATATATATATATATATATATATATATATATATATATATATATATATATATATATATATATACATATATATATATGGATGGTATTGCAGTGGAATTTATTAAAAAAGGGGGTGACTGTATGGTTGACTGGTTGGTAAGGTTATTTAATGTATGTATGACTCATGGTGAGGTGCCTGAGGATTGGCGGAATGCGTGCATAGTGCCATTGTACAAAGGCAAAGGGGATAAGTGAGTGCTCAAATTACAGAGGTATAAGTTTGTTGAGTATTCCTGGCAAATCATATGGGAGGGTATTGATTGAGAGGGTGAAGGCATGTACAGAGCATCAGATTGGGGAAGAGCAGTGTGGTTTCAGAAGTGGTAGAGGATGTGTGGATCAGGTGTTTGCTTTGAAGAATGTATGTGAGAAATACTTAGAAAAGCAAATGGATTTGTATGTAGCATTTATTGATCTGGAGAAGGCATATAATAGAGTTGATAGAGATGCTCTGTGGAAGGTATTAAGAATATATGGTGTGGGATGCAAGTTGTTAGAAGCAGTGAAAAGTTTTTATCGAGGATGTAAGGCATATGTACGTGTAGGAAGAGAGGAAAGTGATTGGTTCTCAGTGAATGTAGGTTTGCGGCAGGGGTGTGTGATGTCTCCAAGGTTGTTTAATTTGTTTATGGATGGTGTTGTTAGGGAGGTGAATGCAAGAGTTTTGGAAAGAGGGGCAAGTATGAAGTCTGTTGGGGATGAGAGAGCTTGGGAAGTGAGTCAGTTGTTGTTCGCTGATGATACAGCGCTGGTGGCTGATTCATGTGAGAAACTGCAGAAGCTGGTGACTGAGTTTGGTAAAGTATGTGAAAGAAGAAAGTTAAGAGTAAATGTGAATAAGAGCAATGTTATTAGGTACAGTAGGGTTGAGGGTCAATTCAATTGGGAGGTGAGTTTGAATGGAGAAAAAATGGAGGAAGTGAAGTGTTTTAGATATCTGGGAGTGGATCTGGCAGCGGATGGAACCATGGAAGCGGAAGTGGATCATAAGGTGGGGGAGGGGGCGAAAATTCTGGGAGCCTTGAAGAATGTGTGGAAGTCGAGAACATTATCTCGGAAAGCAAAAATGGGTATGTTTGAAGGAA
>NC_092289.1:11026324-11035742 GCF_036320965.1 Panulirus ornatus | reverse complement strand
TTATATAAAGGAAAAGAGGATAAGAGTGAGTGCTCAAATTACAGAGGTATAAGTTTGTTGAGTATTTCTGGTAAATTATATTGGAGGTTATTGATTGAGAGGGTGAAGAAATGTACAGAGCATCAGATTGGGGAAGAGCAGTGTGGTTTCAGAAGTGGTAGAGGATGTGTGGATCAGGTCTTTGCTTTGAAGAATGTATATGAAAAATACTTAGAAAAGAAGATGGATTTTTATATAGCATTTATGGATCTGAAGAAGGTATATGACAGAGTTGATAGAGATGCTCTGTGGAAGGAACTAAGAATATATTGGGTGGGAGGCAAGTTGTTAGAAGCAGTGAAAAGTTTTTATCAAGGATGTAAGGCATGTGTACGTGTAGGAAGAGAGGAAAGTGATTGGTTCTCAGTGAATGTAGGTTTGCGGCAGGGGTGTTTGAGGTCTCCATGGTTGTTAAATTTGTTTTTTGTTGGGGTTGTTAGGGAGATGAATGCAAGAGTTTGGAAAGAGGGGCAAGTATGAAGTCTATTGGGGATGAGAGAGCTTGGGAAGTGAGTCAGTTGTTGTTCGCTGATGATACAGCACTGTTGGCTGATTCATGTGCGAAACTGCAGAAACTGGTGACTGAGTTTGGTAAAGTGTGTGAAAGAAGAAAGTTAGGAGTAAATGTGAATAAGAGCAAGGTTATTAGGTACAGAAGGGTTGAGGTTCAAGTCAATTGGGAGGTAAGTTTGAATGGAGAAAAACTCTAGGAAGTAAAGTGTTTTAGATATGTGGGAGTGGATCTGGAAGTGGATGGAACCATGGAAGCGGAAGTGAAACATAGGGTGGAGAAAGGGGCGAAAATCCTGGAAGCCTTGAATAATGTTTGGAAGTCGAGAACATTATCTCGGAAAGCAAAAATGTGTATGTTTGAAGGAATAGTGGTTCCGACAATGTTGTATGGTTGCGAGGCGTGGGCTATGGATAGAGTTGTGCGCAGGAGGGTGGATGTGCTGGAAATGAGTTGTTTGAGGACAATGTGTGGTGTGAGGTGGTTTGATCGAGTAAGTAATATAAGGGTAAGAGAGATATGTGGAAATAAAAAGAGCGTGGTTGAGGGAGCAGAAGAGGGTGTTTTGAAATGGTTCGGGCACATGGAGAGAATGAGTGAGGAAAGATTGACCAAGAGGATATATGTGTCGGAGGTGGAGGGAACGAGGAGAAGTGGGAGTCCAAATTCGAGGTGGAAAGATGGAGTGAAAAAGATTTTTTGTGATCGGAGCCTGAACATGCCGGAGGGTGAAAGGCGGGCAAGGAACATAGTGAATTGGATTGATGTGGTATACCGGGGTCGACGTGCTGTCAGTGGATTGAATCAGGGCATGTGATGCGTCTACGGTAAACCATGGGAAGTTGTGTGGGGCCTGGATGTGGAAAGGGTGCTGTGGTTTCAGGCATTATTGCATGACAGCTAGAGACTGAGTGTGACGAATGGGGCCTTTGTTGTCTTTTCCTAGCGCTACCTCACATACATGATGGGGAAGGGGGATGGTATTCCATGTGTGGCGAGGTGGCGATGGGAATGAATAAAGGCAGACAGTGTGAATTGTCTGCATGGGTATATATGTATGTGTCTGTGTGTGTATATATACGTGTACATGAGATGAATAGGTATGTATATTGGCGTGTTTGCACGTGAATATATATACACATGTATAGGGGTGTGTTGGGCCATTTCTTTCGTCTGTTTCCTTGCGCTACCTCGCAAACGCGGGAGACAGCGAGAAAGCAAAATAAAAAAAAATAATATATATATATATATATATATATATATATATATATATATATATATATATATATATATATATATATATATATATATATATATATATATATGTATATATATATTTCTTTCTTTTTCTTTCTTTCAAACTATTCGCCATTTCCCGCGTTAGCGAGGTAGCGTTAAGAACAGAGAACTGGGCCTTTAAGGGAATATCCTCACCTGGCCCCCTTCTCTATTCCTTCTTTTGGAAAATTAAAAAAAAATAATGAGAGGGGAGGATTTCCAGCCCCCCGCTCCCTCCCCTTTTAGTCGCCTTCTACGAATCGCAGGGTATACGTGGGAAGTATTCTTTCTCCCCTATCCCCTTAAATATAATATGATTTTTATTTTCACTTCGGAAATTCTTTGCTGAATCTGTTATGAAATGGAGCTATATATATATATATATATATATATATATATATATATATATATATATATATATATATATATATATATATATATATATATATATATATATATATATATATATATATATATATATATATGGGCCAACCCGCCCACATACACATGTATATACATACACGTCCACACACGCAAATATACATACCTATACATCTTAATGTACACATATATATACACACACAGACATATACATATATACACATGTACTTAATTCACACTATCTGCCTTTATTTGTTCCCATCGCTCCCTCGCCACACATGGAATAACAACCCCTTCCCCGCTCATGTGTGCGAGGTAGCGCTAGGAAAAGACACCAAAAGCCCCGTTCGTTCACACTCAGTCTCTAGCTGTCATGTAATAATGCACCGAAACCACAGCTCCCTTTTCACATCCAGGCCCCACACAACTTTCCATGGTTTACCCCAGACACTTCACCTGCCCTGGTTATATCCAATGACAGCACGTCGACCCCGGTATACCACATCGTTCCAATTCACTCTATTCCTTGCTCGACTTTCACCCTCCTGCATGTTCAGGCCCCGATCACATCCACCAGCACATCCACCCTCCTGCGCACAACTCTATCCATAGCCCACGCCTCGCAACCATACAACATTGTTGGAACCACTATTCCTTTAAACATACATATTTTTGCTTTCCGACATAATGTTGTCGACTTCCACACATTCTTCAAGGCTCCCAGAATTTTCGCCCCCTCCCCCACCCTATGATTCACTTCCTCTTCCATGGTTCTATCCGCTGCCAGATCCACTCCCAGATATCTAAAACACTTTACTTCATCCAGTTTTTCTCCATTCAAACTTACCTCCCAATTGACTTGACCCTCAACCCTACTGTACCTAATAACCTTGCTCTTATTCACATTTACTCTTAACTCTCTTTCACACACTTTACCAAACTCAGTCACCAGCTTCTGCAGTTTCTTACATGAAACAGCCACCAGAGCTGTGTCATCCGCGAACAACAACTGACTCACTTCCCAAGATCTCTCATCCACAACAGACTGCATACTTGCCCCTCTTTCCAAAACTCTTGCATTCACCTCCCTAACAACCCCATCCATAAAGAAATTAAACAACCATGGAGACATCACACACCCCTGCCGCAAACCTACATTCACTGAGAACCAATCACTTTCCTCTCTTCCTACACGTGCACATGCCTTACATCCTCGATAAAAACTTTTCACTGCTTCTAACAACTTGCCTCCCACACCACATATTTTAAAACCTTGCAGAGAGCATCTCTATCAACTCTATCATATGTCTTTTCCAGATCCATAAATGCCATATACAAATCCATTTGTTTTTCTAAGTATTTCTCAAATACATTCTTCAAAGCAAACACCTGATGCACACATCCACATAGGGGAGAAAGAATAATTCCCACGCATTCCTCACGTGCCGTAGAAGACGACTAAAGAGGACGGGAGCGGGGGCCCAGAAACCTTCCCCTCCTTGTAATTTAACTTTCTAAAAATGGGGAACAGAAGAAGGAGTCACGCGAGGAGTGCTCATCCTCCTTGAAGGCTCAGATTGGGGTGTCTAAATGTGTGTGGATGTAACCAAGATGAGAAAAAAGGAGAGATAGGTAGTATATTTGAGGAAAGGAACCTGGATGTTTTGGCTATGAGTGAAACGAAGCTCTAGGGTAAAGGGGAAGAGTGGTTTGGGAATGTCTTGGGTGTAAAGTTAGGGGTTAGTGATAGGACAAGAGCAAGAGAAGGAGTAGCACTACTCCTGGATCAGGAATTGTGGGAGTATGTGATAGAGTGTAAGAAAGTAAAGTCTAGATTGATATGGGTAAAACTAAAAGTTGATGGGGAGATGGGTGATTATTGGTGCATGTGCACCTGGGCATGAGAAGAAAGATCGTGAGAGGGAAATGTTTTGAGAGAAACTGAATGAGTGTGTTAGTGGTTTTGATGCACAAGACCGGGTTATAGTGATGAGTGATTTGAATACAAAGGTGAGTAATGTGGCAGTTGAGGGAATAATTGGTATACATGGAGTGTTCGTTGTTGTAAATGGAAATGGTGATGAGCTTGTAGATTTATGTGCTGGAAAAGGACTGGTGATTGGGAATACCTGGTTTAAAATGCGAGATATACATAAGTATACGTATGTAAGTAGGAGAGATGGCAAGAGAGCGTTATTGGATTACATGTTAATTGATTGACGCACGAAAGAGAGACTTTTGGATGTTAATGTGCTGAGAGCTGCAACTGGAGGGATGTCTGATCTTTATCTTGTGGAGGCGAAGGTGAAGATTTGTGGGGTTTTCAGAAAAGAAGAGAGAATGTTGGGGTGAAGAGAGTGGTGAAAGTAAGTGAGCTTGGGAAGGAGACTTGTGTGAGGAAGTACCAGGAGAGACTGAGTACAGAATGGAAAAAGGTGAGAACAAAGGAGGTAAGGGGAGTGGGGGAGGAATGGGATGTATTTAGGGAAGCAGTGATGGCTTGCGCAAAAGATGCTTGTGGCATGAGAAGCGTGGGAGGTGGGTTGATTCGAAAAGGTAGTGAGTGGTGGGATGAAGAGGTAAGATTATTAGTGAAAGAAAAGAGAGAGGCATTTGGACGATTTTTGCAGGGAAAAATGCAAATGAGTGGGGAGGTATAAAAGAAAGAGGCAGGAGGTCAAGAGAAAGGTACAAGAAGTGAAAAAAAGGGCAAATGAGAGGTGGGATGAGAGAGCATCATTAAATTTCAGGGAGAATAAAAAGATGTTTTGGAA
The DNA here is from genome assembly GCF_036320965.1 of Panulirus ornatus. Lineage (NCBI taxonomy): Eukaryota > Metazoa > Arthropoda > Malacostraca > Decapoda > Palinuridae > Panulirus > Panulirus ornatus. The sequence goes on along the minus strand of NC_092289.1, from coordinate 11,030,759 downwards.
GGAGGTAAATAAAGTGCGTAAGAGGAGGGAACAAATGGGAGCTTCAGTGAAGGGGGCTAATGTGTAGGTGATAACAATTAATGCTGATGTGAGAACGAGATGGAGTAAGTATTTTGAAGGTTTGTTGAATATGTTTGATGATAGAGTGGCAGATATAGGGTAAAATTGCAAAGTGAGAGGGCTAGGGAGAATGATTTGGTAAACAGAGAAGAGGTAGTAAAAGCTTTTGCGGAAGATGAAATTCGGCAAGGCAGCGAGTTTGGATGGTATTGCAGTGGAATTTATGAAAAGGGGGTGACTGTATTGTTGACTGGTTGGTAAGGTTATTTAATGTACGTATGACTCATGCCGAGGTGCTTGAGGATTGGCGGAATTCTTGCATAGTGCCATTGTACAAAGGCAAAGGGGATAAAAGTGAGTGCTCAAATTACAGAGGTATAAGTTTGTTGAGTATTCTTGGTAAATTATATGGGAGGGTATTCATTGAGAGGGTGAAGGCATGTACAGAGCATCAGATTGGGGAACAGAAGTGTGGTTTGAGAAGTGGTATAGGATGCGTGGATCACGTGTTTGCTTTGAAGAATGTATGTGAGAAATACTTAGAAAAGCAAATGGATTTGTATGTAGCATTTATTGATCTGGAAAAGACATATGATAGAGTTGATAGAGATGCTCTGTGAAAGGTATTAATAATATATGGTGTAGTAGGCAAGTTGTTAGAAGAAGTGTAGTTTTTATCGAGGATATAAGGTTTGTGTACGTTTATGAAGAGTGGAAAGTCATTGGTTCTCAGTGAATGTAGGTTTGCGGCATGGGTGTGTGATGTCTCCATGGTTGTTTAATTTGTTTATGGACGGGGTTGTTAGGGAGGTAAATGCAAGAGTTTTCGAAAGAGGGGCAAGTATGCATAAGTATGATAAGTATGATAAGTATGATAAGAGAGCTCGGGAAGTAAGTCAGTTGTTGTTCGCTGATGATACAGCGCAGATTTCTGATTCGTGTAAGAAACTGCAAAAGCTGGTGACTGAGTTTGGTAAAGAGTGTGAAAGAATAAAGTTGAGAGTAGATGTGAATAAGAGCAAGGTTATTAAGTACAGTAGAGTTGAGGAACGAGCCAACTGGGAGGTAAGTTTAAATGGAGATAAACTGGAGGAAGTGAAGTGCTTTAGATATCTTGGAGTGGATTTGGCAGCGGATGGAACCATGGAAGCGGAAGTGAATCAAAGGGTGGGGGAAGGGGCGAAAGTTCTGGGAGCGTTGAAGAATGTGTGGAAGTCGAGAACATTATCTCGGAAAGCAAAAATGTGTATATTTGAAGGAATAGTGGTTCCAACAATGTTATATATTTGGAAGACGTGGGCTATAGATAGAGTTGTGCGCAGGAGGGTGGATGTGCTGGAAATGAGAAGCTTGAGGACAATATGTGGTGTGAGGTGGTTTGATTTAGTAAATAATAATAGGGTAAGAGAGAATTGTGGTAATAAAAAGAATGTAGTTCAGAGAGCAGAAGAGGGTGTTTTGAAATGGTTTGGTCACATGGAGAGAATGAGTGAGGAAAGATTGTCCAAGAGGATACATGTTTTAGAGGTGGAAGGAACGAGGAGAAGTGGGAGAGGAAACTGGAGGTGGAAAAATGGAGTGAAAAAGATTTTGAGTGATCGGGGCCTGAACATGCAGGAGGATGAAAGGCGTGCAAGGAATAGAGTGAATTGGAACGATGTGGTATACCGGGGTCGACATGCAGTCAAAGGATTGAACCAGGGCATGTGAAGCGTCTGGGGTAAACGATGGAAATTTCTGTGGGGCCTGGATGTGGAAAGGGAGGTTTTTTTTTTGGTGCATTATTACATGACAGCTAGAGACTGATTGTGAACGTATGTGGCCGTTGTTGTCTTTTTCTACCGCTACCTCGCGCAGATGTGCGGGGTGGGGGATGTTATTTCATGTGTGGCGGGCTGGCGATGGTAATGAATAAAGGCAGACAGTATGAATTATATACATTATATATATATATATATATATATATATATATATATATATATATATATATATATATATATATATATATATATATATATATATATATATATATATATATATATATATATATATATATATATATATATATATATATATAATATATATATATATATATATATATATATATATATATATATATATATATATATATATATATATATATATATATATATATATATATATATATATATATATATATATATATATATATATATATATATATATATATATATATATATATATATATATATATATATATATATATATATATATATATATATATATATATATATATATATATATATATATATATATATATATATATATATATATATATATATATATATATATATATATATATATATATATATATATATATATATATATACATATATATATATATATATATATATATATATATATATATATATATATATATATATATATATATATATATATATATATATATATATATATATCTGTCTGTGTATATTATATAAGTGTACATTGAGATGTATAGGTACTTGCGTGTGTGGGCGTGTATGTATATGCATGTGTATGTGGGTGGGTTGGGCCATTATTTCGCCTGTTTCCTTGCACTACCTCGCTAACGTGGGAGACAGCGACAAAGCTTGTCTTTGCACTTGATTTACCTCCTTCCAAAACATCTTTTTATTTTCCCTAACATTTAATGATACTCTCTCACCCCAACTTTCATTTGCCCTCTTTTTCACCTCTTGCACCTTTCTCTTGACCTCCTGCCTCTTTCTTTTATACATCTCTCACTCATTTCTATTATTTCCCTGTAAGAAACGTCCAAAAGCCTCTCTCTTTTCTTTCATTAATAATCTTACTTCTTCATCCCACAACTCACTACCCTTTCTAATTCTGCCCACCTCCCAGGCCTCTCATGCCACAAGCATCAATTGCGCAAGCCATCACTGCTTCCCTAAATACATCCCATTCCTCCCCTACTCCCCTTACGTCCTTTGTTCTCACCTTTGTCCATTCTGTACTCAGTCTCTCCTGGTACTTCCTCACACAAGTCTCCTTTCCAAACTCACTTACTCTCACCACTCTCTTCATCCCAACATTCTCTCTTCTTTTCTGAAAATCTCAACAAATCTTCCCCTTCGCCTCCACAAGATAATGATCAGACATCCCTCCACTTGCACCTCTCAGCACATTAACATCCAAAAGTCTCTCTTTCGCACGCCTATCAACTGACACTGACACGTAATCCAATAACCCTCTCTGACCATCTCTGCTACTTACGTACGTCTACTTATGTATATCTCTATTTTTAAACCAGGTATTTCCAATCACCAGTCATTTTTCAGCACATAAATCTACAAGCTCTTCACCATTTCCATTTACAATACTGAACACCCCATGTACACCAATGATTCCCTCAACTGCCACATTACTCACATTTGCATTTAAATCACCCATCACTATAACCCGGTCTCGTGAATCAAAACTACTAACACACTCACTCAGCTACTCCCAAAACATTTGCCTCTCGTGAACTTTCTTCTTATGCCCAAGTGCTTATGCACCGATCTTTCTCCATGCACTTTCAGTTTTACTCATATCAATCTAGAGTTTACCTTCTTACACTCTATCGCACACTCCCACCACTCCTGTTCCAGGAGTAGTGATACTCCTTCCCTTGCTCTTGTCCTCTCACTAACCCCTGACTTCACTCCCAAGACATTTCCAAACCACTCTTCCCCTTTACCCTTAAGTTCGTTTCACCCAGAAGCAAAACATACAGGTTCCTTTCCTCAAAGCTACTACATATCTCTCCTTTTTCCTCATCTTGGCTACATCCACACCCATTTAGACACGCCAGTCTGAGCATTCGAGAAGGATGAGTACTCCCAGCGTGACTCCTTTTTCTGTTTCCCCTTTTAGGAAGTTGAAATACAAGGAGGGAGGGGTTTCCAGCCCCTCCGCTCCCGTCCCCTTTAGTCACCTTCTACGTCACGTGAGGAATGCGTGGGAAGTATTCTTTCTCCCACATCCCTATATCCTATACATATATATAATAAATATATATATATATATTATATATAATATATATATATATATATATATATATATAATATATATATATATATATATATATATATATATATCTTTTTTCTTTCACACTATTCACCATTTCTCGCGTTAGCGAGGTAGCGTTAAGAACAGAGAACTGGGCCTCCGAGGGAACACCCTCACCTGGCCCCCCTCTCCGTTCCTTCCCTTGGAAAATTAAAAAAAAATAATGAGAGGGGAGGATTTCCAGCTCCCCGCTCCCTCCCCTTTTAGTGGCCTTCTACGACACGCAGGGAATACGTGGGAAGTATTCTTTCTCCCCTATCCCCAGGGATAAATATAAAATATA
>NC_092289.1:10952678-11026224 GCF_036320965.1 Panulirus ornatus | reverse complement strand
CATGACGGTGGAGCTCTGTAATTCACAAACTATCTGTCCAATGATTGGGTATAACCAGCCCCACCTATCAGATGACGTCAGCCGGGTACTTCAACGCAGCAACTCTATCTTATGTTCTCTTGTTTAGACCGTCTTCCACCGAGAGTCGCATTTCAGCAGTTGACCGAACTTATTAATGACTCAACATTCACATGAATGAGACGGGAAAGCCAAGAAAGGCGACGTGAGCGGAATAGAAACCAAACAGGACATCATAAGGTAGGGTTGCTTCTCTGAGCTCCCAAGTGATGTTATGAGAATGGCGGGGCTCTGAGCCCACAAATCATCTGATCAATGATTCGTCGGTCAATCCCAAACCCACCTATCACATGACGTCACTCCGATACTTCAACAAATCAACCCAACCTTCTGTGCTCCTGTTTGGACCGTCATCCGCTCAGAGTGCCCCGTTTTTTTTTTTTACCATAAAGTGTCGTCATTCAAATGAGCCAGCGAGGCCTAACAAAGGCCTCCGTGAGCGGAAGAGGAACCAAATAGCACAACTTAAAGTAGGGTTGCTGTGCTGAGGTATCGGGTGACCTAATGACAAGGGCGGGGCTCCGAACCCACAAAATATTTGCTCAAAGATTTGGTCGGCCATACCTAGTCCCCGCCTATCAGATGACGTCACCGGGTACTTCAAAGCCGCAACTCTATCTTATGTTCTCCTGTTTGGACCGTCTTCCGCTCAGAGTTGGGTTTCAGCAGTTGATCGAGGTTATCAAAGAGTCAACATTCACATAAATATGCCAGCGAGGCCAAGAAAAGCCACCTTTAGCGGAAGAGATACCAAACAGCAACATCATAAGGTAGGGTTGATACACTGTGCTCTCGGGTGACGTCATGAGGAGGGTGAATCTCTAATCCACAAACTATCTGTCCAATGATTGGTTATGCCCAGGCTCCACCTATCAGATGACGTCAGCCGGGTACTTCAACACAGCAACCCTATCTTATGTTTTCCTTTTTTGACCGTCTTCCGTTCAGAGTCGCATTTCAGCAGGATAAAACCGTCGTCATTTCACATAAGCCAGCGAGGTCAAACAAGGCCACCGTGAGCGGAAGAGGAACCAAACAGCACAACATAAGGTAGGGTTGCTCCTCTGGGCTATCCCGGTGACGTCATGAGAAGGGTGGGGCTCTGAGCCCACTAATTATCTGATCAATGATTGGTCGGTCAATCCCAAGCCCCACCTATCAGATGACGTCATCCGGATATTTCACCGCAGCAACCCTACATTATATTCTGTTTGGACCGTCTTCCGCTAAGAGTGCCCTTTTTTTTACCATAAATGTCGACATTCAAATGAGCCAGCAAGGCTAAGAAAGACCTCCGTGAGCGGAAGAGGAACCAAATACCACAACATAAGGGAGGATTACTGCGCTGAGCTACCGGGTGACGTCATGAGAAGGGCGAGGCTCTGAACCAACAAAATATCTGCCCAAAGATTTGGTGGGTCATGTCCAGGCACCGCCTATTAGATGACGTCACCGGGTACTTCAAAGTAGCAAACCTTTCTTATGTTCTCCTTTTTTGACCGTCTTACGCTAAGAGCTGGGCTTCAGCAGTTGACCATGTTTTTTAGTTTTCTTTTTTTATAAAGAATTGTCATTTCGCATGAACCAGCGAGGCCAAGAAAAGGCCTCCGTGAGCAGAAGAGAAACCAAACAGGACATCATAAGTTAGGGTTGCTTCTCTGAGTTCCCGAGTGATGTCATGAGAAAGGCTGGGCTCTGAATCTACAAATTATCTGATCAATGATTAGTCGGTCAATCCCAAACCCCACCTATCAGATGACGTCAGCCGGATACTTCAAAGCAGCAACACTACCTTATGTTCTCCTCTTTAGACCGTCTTCCGCCCAGAGTGCCCTTTTTACCATAAAGTGTCATCATTCAAATGATCCAGCGAGGCTCTAAGAAAGGCAGAGCTACAGCGTGATGTCATGAGAGGGTCAGCGCTCTGAACCCACAAAATATCTGCCCAAAGATTTGGTCGGTCATGCCCAGACCCCGCCTATCAGATGACGTCTGCTGGGTAGTTCATAACAGCAACCCTATCTTATGTTCTCCTGTTTGGACCGTTATCCGTTCCGAGTTGACTTTCACCAGTTGATCATGTTTTTCTTTTTTTTTAACATAAAGACTTGTCATTTCGCATGAGACGGCGATGCCAAGAAAGGCCTCCTTGAGCGGAAGAGGAACCAAACAGCACAACATAAGGTAAGGTTGCTACTCTGAGTTGCCCGAGTGAGATCATGAGAAAGGCGGGATTTTGTACCTATAAACCATCTGACCAATGATTGGTCATGTCCAAGCCCCACCTATCAGACGACGTCATCCGGCTACTTCAGCGCAGGAACCCTACCTTATGTTCTCCTGTTTGGACCGTCGTCCACCAAGAGTCGCATTTCAGCAGTTGACCGAGCTTATCAAAGACTCTACAACATTCACATGAATGAGCCAGTGAGGCCAAGAAAGGCCACCGTGAGCGGAAGAAAAACCAAACAGGACATCATATGGTAGGGTTGCTACTCTGAGCTCCCATGTGACGTCATGAGGGCGGAGCTATGTATTCCACAAAGTATCTGTCCAATGATTGGTTATATCCAGGCACCGTCTATCAAATGAAGTCAGCCGGGTACTTCAACGCAACAACCATACCTTATCTTCTCCTGTTTGGACCGTCTTCCACCCGGAGTCGCATTTCAGCAGTTGACCGAACTTATCAAAGGGTCAATATTTTTCACATGAATGAGCCAGTAAAGCCAAGAAAGGCGACGTGAGCGGAAGAGAAACCAAACAGCACATCATAAGGTAGGATTACTGCGCTGAGTTACCGGGTGACGTCATGAGAAGGGCGAGGCTCTGAACCCAGAAATTATCTGCCCAAATATTTGGTCGGTCATGCCTAAGCCCCGCCTATCAGATGACGTCACCGGGTACTTCAAACAAGCAACCCAATCTTATGTTCTCCTGTTTTGACCGTCTTCCGCTCAGAATTGGGGCTTCAGCAGTTGATCTTGTTTTTGTTTTCTTTTATCATAAAGAACTCTCATTTCTCATGAACAAGCGAGGCCAAGAAAAGGCCTCCGTGAGCGGAAGAGGAATCAAACAGCACAACATAAGGTAAGGTTGCTACTCTATGTTGCCCGAGTGACGTCATGAGAAGGGCGGGATTTTGTACCTATAAACCATCTGACCAATGATTGGTCATGTCCAAGCCCCACCTATCAGATGACGTCATCCGGCTACTTCAGCGCAGGAACTCTACCTTATGTTCTGTTTGGACCGTCTTTCGCGGAGAGTCGCATTTCAGCAATTGACCGAGCATATTAAAGTCAACATTTTACATAAATGAGCCAGCGAGGCCAAGAAAGGCGAGGGGAGCGGAAGAGAAACCAAACATGACATCATAATGGTATTGTTGCTACTATGAGCTCCCGGGTGACGTCATGACGGTGGAGCTCTGTAATTCACAAACCATCTGACCAATGATTGGTCATGTCCAAGCCCCACCTATCAGATGACGTCAGCCGGGTACTTCAACGCAGCAACTCTATCTTATGTTCTCTTGTTTGGACCGTCTTCCACCGAGAGTCGCATTTCAGCAGTTGACCGAGCTTATTAATGACTCAACATTCACATGAATGAGACGGGAAAGCCAAGAAAGGCGACGTGAGCGGAATAGAAACCAAACAGGACATCATAAGGTAGGGTTGCTTCTCCTAGCTCCCAAGTGATGTCATGAGAATGGCGGGGCTCTAAGCCCACAAATCATCTGATCAATGATTCGTCGGTCAATTCCAAACCCACCTATCACATGACGTCACTCCGATACTTCAACAAATCAACCCTACCTTCTGTGCTCCTGTTTGGACCGTCATCCGCTGAAAGTGCCCTGTTTTTTTTTTTTACCATAAAGTGTCGTCATTGAAATGAGCCAGTGAGGCCTAACAAAGGCCTCCGTGAGCGGAAGAGGAACAAAATAGCACAACATAAGGTAGGATTGCTGTGCTGAGGTATCGGGTGACCTAATGACAAGGGCGGGGCTCCGAACCCACAAAATATTTGCTCAAAGATTTGGTCGGCCATACCTAGTCCCCGCCTATCAGATGACGTCACCGGGTACTTCAAAGCAGCAAGCTATCTTATGTTCTCCTGTTTGGACCGTCTTCCGCTCAGAGTTGGGTTTCAGCAGTTGATCGAGGTTATCAAAGAGTCAACATTCACATAAATATGCCAGCGAGGCCAAGAAAAGCCACCGTTAGCGGAAGAGAAACCAAACAGCAACATCATAAGGTAGGGTTGATACACTGTGCTCTCGGGTGACGTCATGAGGAGGGTGAATCTCTAATCCACAAAATATCTGTCCAATGATTGGTTATGCCCAGGCTCCACCTATCAGATGACGTCAGCCGGGTACTTCAAAGTAGCAAAACTTTCTTATGTTCTCCTTTTTTGACTGGCTTACGCTCAGAGCTGAGCTTCAGCAGTTGACCTTGTTTTTTAGTTTTCTTTTATCATAAAGAATTGTCATTTCGCATGAACCAGCGAGGCCAAGAAAAGGCTTCCGTGAGCAGAAGAGAAACCAAACAGGACATCATAAGTTAGGGTTGCTTCTCTGAGTTTCCGAGTGATGTCATGAGAAGGGCTGGGCTCTGAATCTACAAATTATCTGATCAATGATTAGTCGGTCAATCCCAAACCCCACCTATCAGATCACGTCAGCCGGATACTTCAAAGCAGCAACACTACCTTATGTTCTCCTCTTTAGACCGTCTCCCGCCCAGAGTGCCCTTTTTACCATAAAGTGTCATCATTCAAATGATCCAGCGAGGCTAAGAAAGGCTGAGCTACCGCGTGATGTCATGAGAGGGTCAGCGCTCTGAACCCACAAAATATCTGCCCAAAGATTTGGTCGGTCATGCCCAGGCACCGCCTATCAGATGACGTCAGCTGGGTAGTTCATAACAGCAACCCTATCTTATGTTCTCCTGCTTGGACCGTCATCCGTTCAGAGTTGGGTTTCACCAGTTGATCATGTTTTTCTTTCTTTTAACATAAAGACTTGTCATTTCGCATGAGACGGCGATGCCAAGAAAGGCCTCCTTGAGCGGAAGAGGAACCAAACAGCACAACATAAGGTAAGGTTGCTACTCTGTGTGGCCCGAGTGAAGTCATGAGAAGGGCGGGATTTTGTACCTATAAACCATCTGACCAATGATTGGTCATGTCCAAGCCCCACCTATCAGACGACGTCATCCGGCTACTTCAGCGCAGGAACCCTACCTTATGTTCTCCTGTTTGGACCGTCTTCCGCCCAGAGTCGCATTTCAGCAGTTGACCGAGCTTATTAAAGAGTCAACATTCACATGAATGGGTCAGTGAGGCCAAGAAAGGCCACCGTGAGCGGAAGAGAAACCAAACAGGACATCATAAGGTAGGGTTGCTACTCTGAGCTCCCAGGTGACGTCATGAGGGCGGAGCTATGTAATCCACAAAGTATCTGTCCAATGATTGGTTATATCCAGGCACCGTCTATCAAATGACGTCAGCCGGTTACTTCACACAGCAACCCTATCTTATGTTTTCCTTTTTCAACCGTCTTCCGCTGAGTCGCATTTCAGCAGGATAAAGCCGTCGTCATTCCACATAAGCCAGCAAGGTCAAACAAAGCCACCGTGAGCGGAAGAGGAAGCAAACAGCACAACATAAGGTAGGGTTGCTATCTGTACTACCCGGGTGACGTCATGAGAAGGGCAGTGCTCTGAACCCACGAATTATCTGATCCATGATGTGTCGGTAAGACCCAAGCCCCACCTATCAGATGACGTCATCGGGTACTTCCACAAACCAAAACTGTCTTATGTTCTGTTTGGACCGTCTTCTGCTCAGAGTCGCATTTAAGCATTTGCCCGAGCTTTTTTTTATTATTGTTAGCCAGCGAGGCCTGGAAAGGCCGTGAGCACAAGAGGAATCAAACAGCACAACATAAGGTAGAGTTGCTTCTATGAGTTACCAAGATGACGTCATGAGAAGGGCGGGGTTTTGTATATGCGAATTATCTGATCAATGATTGGTCGGTCATGCCCAAGCGCCACCTATCATATGACGCCATCTGGGTACTTCAAGGCAGCAACACTACCTTATCTTCTCCTGTTTGGACCGTCCTCCGCCCTGAGTCACATTTCAGCAGTTGACCAAGCTTATCAAAGGGTCAATATTTTTCACATGAATGAGCCAGTAAAGCCAAGAAAGGCGACGTGAACGGAAGAGAAACCAAACAGGACATCATAAGGTAAGGTTGCTACTCTGAGCTCCCAGGTGACGTCATGAGATGGGCGGGGCTCTGAACCCACAAATTATCTGCCCAAAGATGTGGTCGGTCATGCCTAAGCCCCGCCTATCAGATGACATCACCGGGTACTTCAAACAAGCAACCCAATCTTATGTTCTCCTGTTTTGACCGTCTTCCGCTCAGAATTGGGGCTTCAGCAGTTGACCATGTTTTTGTTTTCTTTTATCATAAAGAATTCTCATTTCTCATGAACCAGTGAGGCCAAGAAAGGCCTACGTGAGCGGAAGAGGAACCAAACAGCACAACATAAGGTAAGGTTGCTACTCTATGTTGCCCGAGTGACGTCATGAGAAGGGCGGGATTTTGTACCTATAAACCATCTGACCAATGATTGGTCATGTCCAAGCCCCACCTATCAGACGACGTCATCCGGCTACTTCAGCGCAGGAACTCTACCTTATGTTCTGTTTGGACAGCCTTCCGCGCAGCTCGCATTTCAACAGTTGACCGAGCTTATTAAAGAGTCAACATTTTACATGAATGAGCCAGCGAGGCCAAGAAAGGCGAGGGGAGCGGAAACCAAACATGACATCATAAGGTAGGGTTGGTACTCTTAGCTCCCAGGTGACGTCATGACGGTGGAGCTCTGTAATCTATAAACTATCTGTCCAATGATTGGGTATAACCAGCCCCACCTATCACATGACGTCAGCCGGGTACTTCAACTCAGCAACTCTATCGTATGTTCTCCTGTTTGGACCGTCTTCCGTTCAGAGTCGCATTTCAGCAGGATAAAGCCGTCGTCATTTCAGATAAGCCAGCGAGGTCAAACAAGGCCACTGAGATCGGAAGAGGAACCAAACAGCACAACATAAGGTAGGGTTGCTACTCTGTACTACCCTTGTGACGTCATGAGAAGGGCAGTGCTCTGAACCCACGAATTATCTGATCAATGATTGGTCGGTAAGTCACAAGCCCCAACTATCAGATGACGTCATCCGTGTACTTCAACTCAGCAACCCTATCTTATGTTCTGTTTGGACCGTCTTCTAAGTCGCATTTCAGCAGTTTCCCCAGCTTTTTTTATTATTATTATTACCATAAGACGTCTTCTGGCCAGCGAGGCCTAGAAAGGCCTCCGTGAGCGGAAGAGGAACCAAACAGCACAACATAATGTAAGGTTGCAACTCTATGTTGCCCGAGTGACGTCATGAGAAGGGCGGGATTTTGTACCTATAAACCATCTGACCAATGATTGGTCATGTCCAAGCCCCACCTATCAGACGACGTCATCCGGCTACTTCAGCGCAGGAACTCTACCTTATGTTCTGTCTGGACCGTCTTTCGCGCAGAGTCGCATTTCAGCAATTGACCGAGCTTATTAAAGAGTCAACATTTTACATGAATGAGCCAGTGAAGCCAAGAAAGGCGACGTGAGCGGAATAGAAACCAAACAGGACATCATAAGGTAGGGTTGCTTCTTTGAGCTCCCAAGTGATGTTATGAGAATGGCGGGGCTCTGAGCCCACAAATCATCTGATCAATGATTCGTCGGTCAATCCCAAACCCACCTATCACATGACGTCACCCCGATACTTCAACAAATCAACCCAACCTTCTCTGCTCCTGTTTGGACCGTCATCCGCTCAGAGTGACCCGTTTTTTATTTTTTACCATAAAGTGTCGTCATTCAAATGAGCCAGTGAGGCCTAACAAAGGCCTCCGTGAGCGGAAGAGGAACAAAATAGCACAACATAAGGTAGGATTGTAGTGCTGAGGTATCGGGTGACCTAATGAGATAGGCGGGGCTCCGAACCCACAAAATATTTGCTCAAAGATTTGGTCGGCCATACCTAGTCCCCGCCTATCAGATGACGTCACCGGGTACTTCAAAGCACCAACCCTATCTTATGTTCTCCTGTTTGGACCGTCTTCCGCTCAGAGTTGGGTTTCAGCAGTTGATCGAGGTTATCAAAGAGTCAACATTCAAATAAATATGTCAGCGAGGCCAAGAAAAGCCACCGTTAGCGAAAGAGAAACCAAACAGCAACATCATAAGGTAGGGTTGATACACTGTGCTCTCGGGTGACGTCATGAGGAGGGTGAATCTCTAATCCACAAAATATCTGTCCAATGATTGGTTATGCCCAGGCTCCACCTATCAGATGACGTCAGCCGGGTACTTCAACACAGCAACCCTATCTTATGTTTTCCTTTTTGGACCGTCTTCCGTTCAGAGTCGCATTTCAGCAGGATAAAGCCGTCTTCATTTCACATAAGCCAGCGAGGTCAAACAAGGCGACCGTGAGCGGAAGAGGAACCAAACAGCACAACATAAGGTAGGGTTGCTCCTCTGGGCTATCCCGGTGACGTCATGAGAAGGGTAGGGCTCTGAGCCCACTAATTATCTGATCAATGATTGGTCGGTCAATCCTAAGCCCCACCTATCAGATGACGTCAACCGGATATTTCACCGCAGCAACCCTACATTATGTTCTGTTTGGACCGCCTTCCGCTAAGAGTGCCCTTTTTACCATAAATGTCGACATTCAAATGAGCCAGCAAGGCTAAGAAAGACCTCCGTGAGCGGAAGAGGAACCAAATAGCACAACATAAGGTAGGATTACTGCGCTGAGTTACCGGGTGACGTCATGAGAAGGGCGGGGCTCTGAACCCACAAAATATCTGCCCAAGGATTTGGTCGTTCATGTCCAGGCACCGCCTATTAGATGACGCCACCGGGTACTTCAAAGAAGCAAACCTTTCTTATGTTCTCCTTTTTTGACTGTCTTACGCTCAGAGCTGAGCTTCAGCAGTTGACCATGTTTTTTAGTTTTCTTTTATCATAAAGAATTGTCATTTCGCATGAACCAGCGAGGCCAAGAAAAGGCATCCGTGAGCAGAAGAGAAACCAAATAGGACATCATAAGTTAGGGTTGCTTCTCTGAGTTCCCGAGTGATGTCATGAGAAGGGCTGGGCTCTGAATTTACAAATTATCTGATCAATGATTAGTCGATCAATCCCAAACCCCACCTATCAGATCACGTCAGCCGGATACTTCAAAGCAGCAACACTACCTTATGTTCTCCTCTTTAGACCGTCTTCCGCCCAGAGTGCCCTTTTTACCATAAAGTGTCATCATTCAAATGATCCAGCGAGGCTAAGAAAGGCTGAGCTACCGCGTGATGTCATGAGAGGGTCATCGCTCTGAACCCACAAAATATCTGCCCAAAGATTTGGTCGGTCATGCCCAGGCACCGCCTATCAGATGACGTCAGCTGGGTAGTTCATAATAGCAACCCTATCTTATGTTCTCCTGTTTGGACCGTCATCCGTTCAGAGTTGGGTTTCACCAGTTGATCATGTTTTTCTTTCTTTTAACATAAAGACTTGTCATTTCGCATGAGACGGCGATGCCAAGAAAGGCCTCCTTGAGCGGAAGAGGAACTGAACAGCACAACATAAGGTAAGGTTGCTACTCTGTGTGGCCCGAGTGAAGTCATGAGAAGGGCGGGATTTTGTACCTATAAACCATCTGACCAATGATTGGTCATGTCCAAGCCCCACCTATCAGACGACGTCATCCGGCTAATTCAGCGCAGGAACCCTACCTTATGTTCTGTTTGGACCGTCTTCCGCCCAGAGTCGCATTTCAGCAGTTGACCGAGCTTATTAAAGAGTCAACATTCACATGAATGGGTCAGTGAGGCCAAGAAAGGCGACGTGAGCGGAAGAGAAACCAAACAGGACATCATAAGGTAGGGTTGCTACTCTGAGCTCCCATGTGACGTCATGAGGGCGGAGCTATGTAATCCACAAAGTATCTGTCCAATGATTGGTTTTACCGAGGCACCGTCTATCAAATGACGTCAGCCGGGTACTTCAGCACAGTAACCCTATCTTATGTTTTCCTTTTTCAACCGTCTTCCGCTGAGTCGCATTTCAGCAGGATAAAGCCGTCGTCATTCCACATAAGCCAGCAAGGTCAAACAAGGCCACCGTGAGCGGAAGAGGAAGCAAACAGCACAACATAAGGTAGGGTTGCTATCTGTACTACCCGGGTGACGTCATGAGAAGGGCAGTGCTCTGAACCCACGAATTATCTGATCAATGATTGGTCGGTCATGCCCAAGCGCCACCTATCATATGACGTCATCTGGGTACTACAACGCAACAACCATATACCTTATCTTCTCCTGTTTGGACCGTCTTCCGTCCAGAGTCGCATTTTAGCAGTTGACCAAGCTTATCTAAGGGTCAATATTTTTCACATGAATGAGCCAGTAAAGCCAAGAAAGGACACCGTGAGCGGAAGAGAAACCAAACAGGACATCACAAGGTAAGGTTGCTACTCTGAGCTCCCGAGTGACGTCATGAGAAGGGCGGGGCTCTGAACACACATATTATCTGATCAATGATTGGTCGGTAAATCACAAGCCCCAACTATCAGATGACGTCATCCGTGTACTTCAACGCAGCAACCCTACCTTATGTTCTGTTTGGATCGTCTTCTAAGTCGCATTTCAGCAGTTTCCCCAGCTTTTTTTATTATTATTATTACCATAAGAAGTCTTCTAGCCAGCGAGGCCTAGAAAGGCCTCCGTGAGCACAAGAGGAATCAAACAACACAATATAAGGTAGAGTTTCTTCTCTGATTACCAAGATGACGTCATGAGAAGGGCGGGGTTTTGTAAATACAAACTATCTGATCAATGATTGGTCGGTCATGCCCAAGCGCCACCTATCATATGACGTCAGCCGGGTACTTTATAGCAGCAACCCTCTCTTATGTTCTCCTGTTTGGACCGTCATCCGCTTAGAGTTGGGTTTCAGCAGTTGATCGTGATTTTTTCTTTTTATCATAAAATATTTTGTCATTCCGCATGAGCCGGCGACTCCAAGAAAGGCCTCCGTGAGCGGAAGAGGAACCAAACAGCACAACATAAGGTAAGGTTGCTACTCTGAGTTCCCCGAGTGACGTCATGAGAAGGGCGGGATATTGTATCTATAAACCATCTGACCAATGATTGGTCATGTCGAAGCCCCACCTATCAGACGACGTCATCCGGCTACTTCAGCGCAGGAACCCTACCTTATGTTCTCCTGTTTGGACCGTCGTCCACCAAGAGTCGCATTTCAGCAATTGATCGAGCTTATTAAAGAGTCAACATTTTACATGAATGAGCCAGCGAGGCCAAGAAAGGCGAGGGGAGCGGAAACCAAACATGACATCATAAGGTAAGGTTGGTACTCTTAGCTCCCGGGTGACGTCATGACGGTGGAGCTCTGTAATCCATAAACTATCTGTCCAATGATTGGTTATAACCAGCCCCACCTATCAGATGACGTCAGCCGGGTACTTCAACTCAGCAACTCTATCGTATGTTCTCCTGTTTGGACCGTCTTCCGTTCAGAGTCGCATTTCAGCAGGATAAAGCCGTCGTCATTTCAGATAAGCCAGCGAGGTCAAACAAGGCCACTGTGATCGGAAGAGGAACCAAACAGCACAACATAAGGTAAGGTTGCTACTCTGTACTACCCTTGTGACGTCATGAGACGGGCGGGACTCTGAACCCACAAGTTATCTGATCAATGATTGGTCGGTAAGTCACAAGCCCCAACTATCAGATGACGTCATCCGTGTACTTCAACGCAGCAACCCTATCTTATGTTCTGTTTGGATCGTCTTCTGAGTCGCATTTCAGCAGTTTCCCCAGCTTTTTTTATTATTATTATTACCATAAGAAGTCTTCTGGCCAGCGAGGCCTAGAAAGGCCTCCGTGAGCGGAAGAGGAATCAAACAGCACAACATAAGGTAGAGTTGCTACTCTGAGTTACCAGGATGACGTCATGAGAAGGGCGGGGTTTTGTATATACAAACTATCTGATCAATGATTGGTCGGTCATGCCCAAGCGCCACCTATCATATGACGTCAGCCGGGTACTTTATAGCAGCAACACTCTCTTATGTTCTCCTGTTTCGACCGTCATCCGCTTAGAGTTGGGTTTCTGCAGTTGATCGTGATTTTTTCTTTTTACCATAAAATATTTTGTCATTCCGCATGAGCCGGCGACTCCAAGAAAGGCCTCCGTGAGCGGAAGAGGAACTAAACAGCACAACATAAGGTAGGGTTGCTAATCTGAGCTCCCAGGTGACGTCATTAGGGCGGAGCTATGTAATCCACAAAGTATCTGTCCAATGATTGGTTATACCCAGGCACCGTCTATCAGATGACGTCAGCCGGGTACTTCACACAACAACCCTATCTTATGTTTTCCTTTTTCAACCGTCTTCCGCTGAGCCGCATTTCAGTAGGATAAAGCCGTCGTCATTCCACATAAGCCAGCAAGGTCAAACAAAGCCACCGTGAGCGGAAGAGGAAGCAAACAGCACAACATAAGGTAGGGTTGCTACTCTGTACTACCCGGGTGACGTCATGAGAAGGGCAGTGCTCTGAACCCACGAATTATCTGATCAATGATTGGTCGGTAAGATCGAAGCCCCACCTATCAGATGACGTCATCGGGTACTTCCACAAACCAAAACTGTCTTATGTTCTGTTTGGACCGTCTTCTGCTCAGAGTCGCATTTAAGCATTTGCCCGAGCTTTTTTTTATTATTGTTAGCCAGCGAGGCCTGGAAAGGCCGTGAGCACAAGAGGAATCAAACAGCACAACATAAGGTAGAGTTGCTTCTATGAGTTACCAAGATGACGTCATGAGAAGGGCGGGGTTTTCTATATGCAAATTATCTGACCAATGATTGGTCGGTCATGCCCAAGCGCTACCTATCATATGACGCCATCTGGGTACTACAACGCAACATCCCTACCTTATCTTCTCCTTCTTGGACCATCCTCCGCCCAGAATCGCATTGCAGCAGTTGACCGAGCTTATTAAAGAGTCGACATTCACATGAATGAACCAACGAGGTCCAAGAAAGGCGACGTGAGCGGAAGAGAAACCAAACAGGACATTATAAGGTAAGGTTGCTACTCTGAGCTCCCGGGTGACGTCATGAGAAGGGCGGGGCTCTGAACACACAAATTATCTGATCAATGATTGGCCTGTAAGTTTCAAGCCCCACCTATCAGATGACGTCACCGGGTACTTCAAACAAGCAAAACAATCTTATGTTCTCCTGCTTTGACCGTCTTCCGCTCAGAACTGGGGCTTCAGCAGTTGACCATGTTTTTGTCTTCTTTTATCATAAAGAATTCTCATTTTTCATGAAACAAGCGAGGCCAAGAAAGGCCTCCGTGAGCGGAAGAGGAACCAAACAGCACAACATAAGGTAAGGTTGCTACTCTATGTTGCCCGAGTGAAGTCATGAGAAGGGAGGGATTTTGTACCTATAAACCATCTGACCAATGATTGGTCATGTCCAAGCCCCACCTATCAGACGACGTCATCCGGCTACTTCAGCGCAGGAACCCTACGTTATGTTCTCCTGTTTGGACCGTCTTCCGCCCAAAGTCGCATTTCAGCAGTTGACCGGGCTTATCAAAGGGTCAATATTTTTCACATGAATGAGCCAGTAAAGCCAAGAAAGGCGACCTGAGCGGAAGAGAAACCAAACAGCACATCACAAGGTAAGGTTGCTACTCTGAGCTCCTGGGTGACGTCATGAGAAGGGCGGGGCTTTGAACCCACAAATTATCTGATTAATGATTGGCCGGTCAATCCCAAGCCCAACTTATCAGATGACGTCATCCGGATACTTCACCGCAGCAACCCTACCTTATGTTCTCCAGTTTGGACCGTCATCCGCTCAGAGTGCCCTTTTTTTACCATAAATGTCGTCATTCAAATGAGCCAGCAAGGCTAAGAAAGACCTCCGTGAGCGGAAGAGGAACCAAATAGCACAACATAAGGTAGGATTACTGCGCTGAGTTACCGGGTGACGTCATGAGAAGGGCGGGGCTCTGAACCCACAAATTATCTGCCCAAAGATGTTTTCGGTCATGCCTAAGCCCCGCCTATCAGATGACGTCACCGGGTACTTCAAAAAAGCAACCCAATCTTATGTTCTCCTGTTTTGACCGTCTTCCGCTCAGAATTGGGGCTTCAGCAGTCTGACCAATGATTGGTCATGTCCAAGCCCCACCTATCAGACGACGTCATCCGGCTACTTCAGCGCAGGAACCCTACCTTATGTTCTGTCTGGACCGTCTTTCGCCCAGAGTCGCATTTCAGCAGTTGACCGAGCTTATTAAAGTCAACATTTTCAATGAATAAGCCAGCGAGGTCAAGAAAGGCGAGGGGAGCGGAAGAGAAACCAAACATGACATCATAAGGTAGGGTTGCTACTATGAGCTCCCGGGTGACGTCATGAGAAGGATGGGGTTCTGAACACACAAATTTTCTGATCAATGTTTCGTTGGTAAGTTCCAAGCCCCACCTATCAGATGACGTCATCCGGGTACTTCAACACACCAACCCTATCTTATGTTCTCCTTTTTGGACCGTCTTCCGCCCATAGTCGCATATCAGCAGTTGACCGAGCTTATTAATGAGTCAACATTCACATGAGTGAACCAGCGAAGCCAAGAAAGGCGACGTGAGCGGAATAGAAACCAAACAGGACATCATAAGGTAGGGTTGCTTCTTTGAGCTCCCAAGTGATGTCATGAGAATGGCGGGGCTCTGAGCCCACAAATAATCTGATCAATGATTCGTCGGTCAATCCCAAACCCACCTATCACATGACGTCACTCCGATACTTCAACAAATCAACCCTACCTTCTGTGCTCCTGTTTGGACCGTCATCCGCTCAGAGTGCCCCGGTTTTTTTTTTTTCACCATAAAGAGTCGTCATTCAAATGAGCCAGTGAGGCCTAACAAAGGCCTCCGTGAGCGGAAGAGGAACCAAATAGCACAACATAAGGTAGGATTGTAGTGCTGAGGTATCGGGTGACCTAATGAGATAGGCGGGGCTCCGAACCCACATAATATTTGCTCAAAGATTTGGTCGGCCATACCTAGTCCCCGCCTATCAGATTACGTCACCAGGTACTTCAAAGCACCAACCCTATCTTATGTTCTCCTGTTTGGACCCTCTTCCGCTCAGAGTTGGGTTTCAGCAGTTGATCGAGGTTATTAAAGAGTCAACATTCACATAAATATGCCAGCGAGGCCAAGAAAAGCCACCGTTAGCGGAAGAGAAACCAAACAGCAACATCATAAGGTAGGGTTGATACACTGTGCTCTCGGGTGACGTCATGAGGAGGGTGAATCTCTAATCCACAAACAGTCTGTCCTATGATTGGTTATGCCCAGGCTCCACCTATCAGATGACGTCAGCCGGGTACTTCAACACAGCAACCCTATCTTATGTTTTCCTTTTGGACCGTCTTCCGTTCAGAGTCGCATTTCAGCAGGATAAAGCCGTCGTCATTTCACATAAGCCAGCGAGGTCAAAAAAGGCCACCGTGAGCGGAAGAGGAACCAAATAGCACAACATAAGGTAGGGTTGCTACTCTGGGCTATCCCGGTGATGTTATGAGAAGGGCGAGGCTCTGAACCCACAAATTATCTGCCCAAGGATTTGGTCGGTCATGTCCAGGCACCGCCTATTAGATGACGTCACCGGGTACTTCAAAGTAGCAAACCTTTCTTATGTTCTCCTTTTTTGACCGTCTTACGCTCAGAGCTGAGCTTCAGCAGTTGACCATGTCTTTTAGTTTTCTTTTATCATAAAGAATTGTCATTTCGCATGAACCAGCGAGGCCAAGAAAAGGCCTCCGTGAGCAGAAGAGAAACCAAACAGGACATCATAAGTTAGGGTTGCTTCTCTGAGTTTCCGAGTGATGTCATGAGAAGGGCTGGGCTCTGAATCTACAAATTATCTGATCAATGATTAGTCGGTCAATCCCAAACCCCACCTATCAGATCACGTCAGCCGGATACTTCAAAGCAGCAACACTACCTTATGTTCTCCTCTTTAGACCGTCTTCCGCCCAGAGTGCCCTTTTTACCATAAAGTGTCATCATTCAAATGATCCAGCGAGGCTAAGAAAGGCTGAGCTACCGCGTGATGTCATGAGAGGGTCAGCGCTCTGAACCCACAAAATATCTGCCCAAAGATTTGGTCGGTCATGCCCAGGCACCGCCTATCAGATGACGTCAGCTGGCTAGTTCATAACAGCAACCCTATCTTATGTTCTCCTGTTTGGACCGTCATCCGTTTAGAGTTGGGTTTCAGCAGTTGATCGTGATTTTTTCTTTTTACCATAAAATATTTTGTCATTCCGCATGAGCCGGCGACTCCAAGAAAGGCCTCCGTGAGCGGAAGAGGAACAAAACAGCACAACATAAGGTAAGGTTGCTACTCTGAGTTCCCCGAGTGACGTCATGAGAAGGGCGGGATTTTGTACCTATAAACCATCTGACCAATGATTGGTCATGTCCAAGCCCCACCTATCAGACGACGTAATCCGGCTACTTCAGCGCAGGAACCCTACCTTATGTTCTCCTGTTTGGACCGTCGTCCACCAAGAGTAGCATTTCAGCAGTTGACCGAGCTTATCAAAGAGTCTACAACATTCACATTAATGAGCCAGTGAGGCAAAGAAAGGCCTCCGTGAGCGGAAGAGAAACCAAACAGGACATCATAAGGTAGGGTTGCTACTCTGAGCTCCCATGTGACGTCATGAGGGCGGAGCTATGTAATCCACAAAGTATCTGTCCAATGATTGGTTATACCCAGGCACCGTCTATCAGATGACGTCAGCCGGGTACTTCAACACAGCAACCCTATCTTATGTTTTCCTTTTTCAACCGTCTTCCGCTGAGTCGCATTTCAGCAGGATAAAGCCGTCGTCATTCCACATAAGCCAGCAAGGTCAAACAAAGCCACCGTGAGCGGAAGAGGAAGCAAACAGCACAACATAAGGTAGGGTTGCTATCTGTACTACCCGGGTGACGTCATGAGAAGGGCAGTGCTCTGAACCCACGAATTATCTGATCAATGATTGGTCGGTAAGACCCAAGCCCCACCTATCAGATGACGTCATCGGGTACTTCAACAAACCAAAACTGTCTTATGTTCTGTTTGGACCGTCTTCTGCTCAGAGTCGCATTTAAGCATTTGCCCGAGCTTTTTTTTATTATTGTTAGCCAGCGAGGCCTGGAAAGGCCGTGAGCACAAGAGGAATCAAACAGCACAACATAAGGTAGAGTTGCTTCTATGAGTTACCAAGATGACGTCATGAGAAGGGCGGGGTTTTCTATATGCAAATTATCTGACCAATGATTGGTCGGTCATGCCCAAGCGCTACCTATCATATGACGCCATCTGGGTACTACAACGCAACATCCCTACCTTATCTTCTCCTTCTTGGACCATCCTCCGCCCAGAATCGCATTGCAGCAGTTGACCGAGCTTATTAAAGAGTCGACATTCACATGAATGAACCAACGAGGTCCAAGAAAGGCGACGTGAGCGGAAGAGAAACCAAACAGGACATCATAAGGTAAGGTTGCTACTCTGAGCTCCCGGGTGACGTCATGAGAAGGGCGGGGCTCTGAACACACAAATTATCTGATCAATGATTGGCCTGTAAGTTCCAAGCCCCACCTATCAGATGACGTCACCGGGTACTTCAAACAAGCAAAACAATCTTATGTTCTCCTGCTTTGACCGTCTTCCGCTCAGAACTGGGGCTTCAGCAGTTGACCATGTTTTTGTCTTCTTTTATCATAAAGAATTCTCATTTTTCATGAAACAAGCGAGGCCAAGAAAGGCCTCCGTGAGCGGAAGAGGAACCAAACAGCACAACATAAGGTAAGGTTGCTACTCTATGTTGCCCGAGTGAAGTCATGAGAAGGGAGGGATTTTGTACCTATAAACCATCTGACCAATGATTGGTCATGTCCAAGCCCCACCTATCAGACGACGTCATCCGGCTACTTCAGCGCAGGAACCCTACCTTATGTTCTCCTGTTTGGACCGTCTTCCGCCCAAAGTCGCATTTCAGCAGTTGACCGGGCTTATCAAAGGGTCAATATTTTTCACATGAATGAGCCAGTAAAGCCAAGAAAGGCGACCTGAGCGGAAGAGAAACCAAACAGCACAACATAAGGTAAGGTTGCTACTCTGAGCTCCTGGGTGACGTCATGAGAAGGGCGGGGCTTTGAACCCACAAATTATCTGATTAATGATTGGCCGGTCAATCCCAAGCCCAACTTATCAGATGACGTCATCCGGATACTTCACCGCAGCAACCCTACCTTATGTTCTCCAGTTTGGACCGTCATCCGCTCAGAGTGCCCTTTTTTTACCATAAATGTCGTCATTCAAATGAGCCAGCAAGGCTAAGAAAGACCTCCGTGAGCGGAAGAGGAACCAAATAGCACAACATAAGGTAGGATTACTGCGCTGAGTTACCGGGTGACGTCATGAGAAGGGCGGGGCTCTGAACCCACAAATTATCTGCCCAAAGATGTTTTCGGTCATGCCTAAGCCCCGCCTATCAGATGACGTCACCGGGTACTTCAAAAAAGCAACCCAATCTTATGTTCTCCTGTTTTGACCGTCTTCCGCTCAGAATTGGGGCTTCAGCAGTCTGACCAATGATTGGTCATGTCCAAGCCCCACCTATCAGACGACGTCATCCGGCTACTTCAGCGCAGGAACCCTACCTTATGTTCTGTCTGGACCGTCTTTCGCCCAGAGTCGCATTTCAGCAGTTGACCGAGCTTATTAAAGTCAACATTTTCAATGAATAAGCCAGCGAGGTCAAGAAAGGCGAGGGGAGCGGAAGAGAAACCAAACATGACATCATAAGGTAGGGTTGCTACTATGAGCTCCCGGGTGACGTCATGAGAAGGATGGGGTTCTGAACACACAAATTTTCTGATCAATGTTTCGTTGGTAAGTTCCAAGCCCCACCTATCAGATGACGTCATCCGGGTACTTCAACACACCAACCCTATCTTATGTTCTCCTTTTTGGACCGTCTTCCGCCCATAGTCGCATATCAGCAGTTGACCGAGCTTATTAATGAGTCAACATTCACATGAGTGAACCAGCGAAGCCAAGAAAGGCGACGTGAGCGGAATAGAAACCAAACAGGACATCATAAGGTAGGGTTGCTTCTCTGAGCTCCCAAGTGATGTCATGAGAATGGCGGGGCTCTGAGCCCACAAATAATCTGATCAATGATTCGTCGGTCAATCCCAAACCCACCTATCACATGACGTCACTCCGATACTTCAACAAATCAACCCAACCTTCTGTGCTCCTGTTTGGACCGTCATCCGCTCAGAGTGCCCCGTTTTTTTTTTGACCATAAAGTGTCGTCATTCAAATGAGCCAGCGAGGCCTAACAAAGGCCTCCGTGAGCGGAAGAGGAACAAAATAGCACAACATAAGGTAGGATTGTAGTGCTGAGGTATCGGGTGACCTAATGAGATAGGCGGGGCTCCGAACCCACAAAATATTTGCTCAAAGATTTGGTCGGCCATACCTAGTCCCCGCCTATCAGATGACGTCACCGGGTACTTCAAAGCAGCAAGCTATCTTATGTTCTCCTGTTTGGACCGTCTTCCGCTCAGAGTTGGGTTTCAGCAGTTGATCGAGGTTATCAAAGAGTCAACATTCACATAAATATGTCAGCGAGGCCAAGAAAAGCCACCGTTAGCGAAAGAGAAACCAAACAGCAACATTATAAGGTAGGGTTGATACACTGTGCTCTCGGGTGACGTCATGAGGAGGGTGAATCTCTAATCCACAAAATATCTGTCCAATGATTGGTTATGCCCAGGCTCCACCTATCAGATGACGTCAGCCGGGTACTTCAACACAGCAACCCTATCTTATGTTTTCCTTTTGGACCGTCTTCCGTTCAGAGTCGCATTTCAGCAGGATAAAGCCGTCTTCATTTCACATAAGCCAGCGAGGTCAAACAAGGCCACCGTGAGCGGAAGAGGAACCAAACAGCACAACATAAGGTAGGGTTGCTCCTCTGGGCTATCCCGGTGACGTCATGAGAAGGGTGGGGCTCTGAGCCCACTAATTATCTGATCAATGATTGGTCGGTCAATCCTAAGCCCCACCTATCAGATGACGTCAACCGGATATTTCACCGCAGCAACCCTACATTATGTTCTGTTTGGACCGTCTTCCGCTAAGAGTGCCCTTTTTTTTTACCATAAATGTCGACATTCAAATGAGCCAGTAAGGCTAAGAAAGACCTCCGTGATCGGAAGAGGAACCAAATACCACAACATAAGGAAGGATTACTGCGCTGAGTTACCGGGTGACGTCATGAGAAGGGCGGGGCTCTGAACACACAAAATATTTGCCAAAGGATTTGGTGGGTCATGTCCAGGCACCGCCTATTAGATGACGTCACCGGGTATTTCAAAGTAGCAAACCTTTCTTATGTTTTCCTTTTTTGACCGTCTTACGCTAAGAGCTGGGCTTCAGCAGTTGACCATGTTTTTTAGTTTTCTTTTTTTTATAAAGAATTGTCATTTCGCATGAACCAGCGAGGCCAAGAAAAGGCCTCCGTGAGCAGAAGAGAAACCAAACAGGACATCATAAGTTAGGGTTGCTTCTCTGAGTTCCCGAGTGATGTCATGAGAAAGGCTGGGCTCTGAATTTACAAATTATCTGATCAATGATTAGTCGGTCAATCCCAAACCCCACCTATCAGATCACGTCAGCCGGATACTTCAAAGCAGCTACACTACCTTATGTTCTCCTCTTTAGACCGTCTTCCGCCCAGAGTGCCCTTTTTACCATAAAGTGTCATCATTCAAATGATCCAGCGAGGTTAAGAAAGGCTGAGCTGCCGCGTGATGTCATGAGAGGGTCAGCGCTCTGAACCCACAAAATATCTGCCCAAAGATTTGGTCGGTCATGCCCAGGCCCCGCCTATCAGATGACGTCAGCCGGGTAGTTCATAACAGCAACCCTATCTTATGTTCTCCTGTTTGGACCGTCATCCGTTCAGAGTTGGGTTTCACCAGTTGATCATGTTTTTCTTTCTTTTAACATAAAGACTTGTCATTTCGCATGAGACGGCGATGCCAAGAAAGGCCTCCTTGAGCGGAAGAGGAACCAAACAGCACAACATAAGGTAAGGTTGCTATTCTATGTTGCCCGAGTGACGTCATGAGAAAGGCGGGATTTTGTACCTATAAACCATCTGACCAATGATTGGTCATGTCCAAGCCCCACCTATCAGAAGACGTCATCCGGCTACTTCAGCGTAGGAACCCTACCTTATGTTCTGTTTGGACAGCCTTCCTCGCAGACTCGCATTTCAGCAGTTGACCGAGCTTATTAAAGAGTCAACATTTTACATGAATTGGCCAGTGAGGCCAAGAAAGGCGACGTGAGCGGAAGAGAAACCAAACAGGATATCATAAGGTAGGGTTGCTACTCTGAGGTCATGGGTGACGTCATGAGGGCGGAGCTCTGTAATCCACAAAGTATCTGTCCAATGATTGGTTATACCCAGGCACCGTCTATCAAATGACGTCAGCCGGGTACTTCACACAGCAACCCTATCTTATGTTTTCCTTTTTCAACCGTCTTCCGCTGAGTCGCATTTCAGCAGGATAAAGCCGTCGTCATTCCACATAAGCCAGCAAGGTCAAACAAGGCCACCGTGAGCGGAAGAGGAAGCAAACAGCACAACATAAGGTAGGGTTGCTACTCTGTACTACCCGGGTGACGTCATGAGAAGGGCAGTGCTCTGAACCCACGAATTATCTTATCAATGATTGGTCGGTAAGACCCAAGCCCCACCTATCAGATGACGTCATCGAGTACTTCAACAAACCAAAACTGTCTTATGTTCTGTTTGGACCGTCTTCTGCTCAGAGTCGCATTTAAGCATTTGCCCGAGCTTTTTTTTATTATTGTTAGCCAGCGAGGCCTGGAAAGGCCGTGAGCACAAGAGGAATCAAACAGCACAACATAAGGTAGAGTTGCTTCTATGAGTTACCAAGATGACGTCATGAGAAGGGCGGGGTTTTGTATATGCAAATTATCTGATCAATGATTGGTCGGTCATGCCCAAGCGCCACCTATCATATGACGCCATCTGGGTACTTCAACGCAGCAACCCTACCTTATCTTCTCCTGTTTGGACCATCCTCCGCCCAGAGTCACATTTCAGCAGTTGACCGAGCTTATCAAAGGGTCAATATTTTTCACATGAATGAGCCAGTAAAGCCAAGAAAGGCGACGTGAACGGAAGAGAAACCAAACAGCACATGATAAGGTAAGGTTGCTACTCTGAGCTACCCGGGTGACGTCATGAGAAGGGCGGGGCTCTGAACACACAAATTATCTGCCCAAAGATGTGGTCGGTCATGCCTAAACCCCGCCTATCAGATGACATCACCGGGTACTTCAAACAAGCAACCCAATCTTATGTTCTGTTTTGACCGTCTTCCGCTCAGAATTGGGGCTTCAGCAGTTGACCATGTTTTTGTTTTCTTTTATCATAAAGAACTCTCATTTCTCATGAACAAGCGAGGCCAAGAAAAGGCCTCTGTGAGCGGAAGAGGAATCAAACAGCACAACATAAGGTAAGGTTGCTACTCTATGTTGCCCGAGTGAAGTCATGAGAAGGGCGGGATTTTGTACCTATAAACCATCTGACCAATGATTGGTCATGTCCAAGCCCCACCTATCAGACGACGTCATCCGGCTACTTCAGCGCAGGAACCCTACCTTATGTTCTCCTGTTTGGACCGTCGTCCACCAAGAGTCGCATTTCAGCAGTTGACCGAGCTTATTAAAGAGTCAACATTTTACATAAATGAGCCAGCGAGGCCAAGAAAGGCCTCCGTGAGCGGAAACCAAACATGACATCATAAGGTAGGGTTGGTACACTTAGCTCCCAGGTGACGTCATGACGGTGGAGCTCTGTAATCCATAAACTATCTGTCCAATGATTGGGTATAACCAGCCCCACCTATCAGATGACGTCAGCCGGGTACTTCAACTCAGCAACTCTATCGTATGTTCTCCTGTTTGGACAGTCTTCCGTTCAGAGTCGCATTTCAGCAGGATAAAGCCGTCGTCATTTCAGATAAGCCAGCGAGGTCAAACAAGGCTACTGTGAGCGGAAGAGGAACCAAACTGCACAACATAAGGTAGGGTTGCTACTCTGTACTACCCAGGTGACGTCATGAGACGGGCGGAACTCTGAACCCACAAGTTATCTGATCAATGATTGGTCGGTAAGTCACAGGCCCCAACTATCAGATGACGTCATCCGGGTACTTCAACGCAGCAACCCTATCTTATGTTCTGTTTGGACCGTCTTCTGAGTCGCATTTCAGCAGTTTCCCCAGCTTTTTTTATTATTATTATTACCATAAGACGTCTTCTGGCCAGCGAGGCCTAGAAAGGCCTCCGTGAGCGGAAGAGGAATCAAACAGCACAACATAAGGTAGAGTTGCTTCTATGAGTTACCAAGATGACGTCATGAGAAGGGCGGGGTTTTGTATATGCAAATTAACTGATCAATGATTGGTCGGTCATGCCCAAGCGCCACCTATCATATGACGTCATCTGGGTACTACAACGCAACAACCATATACCTTATCTTCTCCTGTTTGGACCGTCTTCCGTCCAGAGTCACATTTCAGCAGTTGACCAAGCTTATCTAAGGGTCAATATTTTTCACATGAATGAGCCAGTAAAGCCAAGAAATTTGACGTGAGCGGAAGAGAAAGCAAACAGCACATCACAAGGTAAGGTTGCTACTCTGAGCTCCCGGGTGACGTCATGAGAAGGGCGGGGCTCTGAACACACATATTATCAAATCAATGACTGGCCGGTAAGTTCCAAGCCCCACCTATCAGATGACGTCAGCCGGGTACTTTACTACAGTAACCTTATCTTATGTTTTCCTTTTTGGACCGTCTTCCACTCAGAGTCGCATTTCAGGAGGATAAAGCCGTCGTCATTTCAGATAAGCCAGCGAGGTCAAACAAGGCCACCGTGAGCGGAAGAGGAAGCAAACAGCACAACATAAGGTAGGGTTGCTACTCTGTACTACCCTTGTGACGTAATGAGAAGGGCGGGACTCTGAATCCACAAGTTATCTGATCAATGATTGGTCGGTAAGTCACAAGCCCCAACTATCATATGACGTCATCTGGGTACTTCAAAGCAGCAACCCTACCTTATCTTCTGCTTGGACCATCCTCCGCCCAGAATCGCATTGCAGTAGTTGACCGAGCTTATTAAAGAGTCGACATTCACATGAATGAACCAACGAGGTCCAAGAAAGGCGACGTGAGCGGAAGAGAAACCAAACAGCACATCATAAGGTAAGGTTGCTACTCTGAGCTCCCAGGTGACGTCATGAGATGGGCGGGGCTTTGAACCCAAAAATTATCTGATTAATGATTGGTCGGTCAATCCCAAGCCCAACTTATCAGATGACGTCATCCGGATACTTCACCGCAGCAACCCTACCTTATGTTCTCCTGTTTGGACCGTCATCCGCTCAGAGTGCCCTTTTTTACCATAAATGTCGTCATTCAAATGAGCCAGCAAGGCTAAGAAAGGCCTCCGTGAGCGGAAGAGGAACCAAATAGCACAACATAAGGTAAGGTTGCTACTCTATGTTTCCCGAGTGACGTCATGAGAAGGGCGGGATTTTGTACCTATAAACCATCTGACCAATGATTGGTCATGTCCAAGCCCCACCTATCAGACGACGTCATCCGGCTACTTCAGCGTAGGAACCCTACCTTATGTTCTCCTGTTTGGACCGTCTTCCGCCCAGTGTCGCATTTCAGCAGTTGACCGAGCTTATTAAAGTCAACATTTTCAATGAATAAGCCAGCGAGGCCAAGAAAGGCGAGGGGAGCGGAAGAGAAACCAAACATGACATCATAATGGTAGGGTTGATACACTGTGCTCTCGGGTGACGTCATGAGGAGGGTGAATCTCTAATCCACAAACTATCTGTCCAATGATTGGTTATGCCCAGGCTCCACCTATCAGATGACGTCAGCCGGGTACTTCAACACAGCAACCCTATCTTATGTTTTCCTTTTGGACCGTCTTCCGTTCAGAGTCGCATTTCAGCAGGATAAAGCCGTCGTCATTTCACATAAGCCAGCGAGGTCAAACAAGGCCACCGTGAGCGGAAGAGGAACCAAACAGCACAACATAAGGTAGGGTTGCTACTCTGGGCTATCCCGGTGATGGCATGAGAAGGGCGGGGCTCTGAACCCACAAAATATCTGCCCAAGGATTTGGTCGGTCATGTCCAGGCACCGCCTATCTGATGACATCACCGGGTACTTCAAACAAGCAACCCAATCTTATGTTCTCCTGTTTTGACCGTCTTCCGCTCAGAATTGGGGTTTCAGCAGTTGACCATGTTTTTGTTTTCTTTTATCATAAAGAATTCTCATTTCGCATGAACCAGCGAGGCCAAGAAAGGCCTCCGTGAGCGGAAGAGGAACCAAACAGCACAACATAAGGTAGGTTGCTACTCTGTTGCCCGGTGACGTCATGAGAAGGGCGGGATTTGTACCATAAACATCTGACCAATGATTGGTCTGTCCAAGCCCCACCTATCAGATGACGTCATCCGGTACTTCACGAGGAACCCTACCTTATGTTTCCTGTTTGGACCGTCGTCCAAGAGTCGCATTTCAGCAGTTGACCGAGCTTATTAGTCTACAACATTCACATGAATGAGCCAGTGAGGCCAAGAAAGGCCTCCGTGAGCGGAAGAGAAACCAAACAGGACATCATAAGATAGGGTTGCTACTCTGAGCTCCCGGGTGACGTCATGAGGGCGGAGCTATGTAATCCACAAAGTATCTGTCCAATGATTGGTTATACCCAGGCACCGTCTATCAAATGACGTCAGCCGGGTACTTCACACAACAACCCTATCTTATGTTTTCCTTTTTCAACCGTCTTCCGCTGAGTCGCATTTCAGCAGGATAAAGCCGTCGTCATTCCACATAAGCCAGCAAGGTCAAACAAAGCCACCGTGAGCGGAAGAGGAAGCAAACAGCACAACATAAGGTAGGGTTGCTACTCTGTACTACCCGGGTGACGTCATGAGAAGGGCAGTGCTCTGAACCCACGAATTATCTGATCAATGATTGGTCGGTAAGACCCAAGCCCCACCTATCAGATGACGTCATCGAGTACTTCAACAAACCAAAACTGTCTTATGTTCTGTTTGGACCGTCTTCTGCTCAGAGTCGCATTTAAGCATTTGCCCGAGCTTTTTTTTATTATTGTTAGCCAGCGAGGCCTGGAAAGGCCGTGAGCACAAGAGGAATCAAACAACACAACATAAGGTAGAGTTGCTTCTATGAGTTACCAAGATGACGTCATGAGAAGGGCGGGGTTTTGTATATGCAAATTATCTGATCAATGATTGGTCGGTCATGCCCAAGCGCCACATATCATATGACGTCATCTGGGTACTTCAGCACAGCAACCCTATCTTATCTTCTCCTGTTTGGACCGTCTTCCGCTCAGAGTCACATTTCAGCAGTTGACCGAGCTTATCAAAGGGTCAATATTTTTCACATGAATGAGCCAGTAAAGCCAAGAAAGGCGACCTGAGCGGAAGAGAAACCAAACAGCACATTACAAGGTAAGGTTGCTACTCTGAGCTCCCGGGTGACGTCATGAGAAGGGCGGGGCTCTGAACACAAATTATCTGATCAATGATTGGCCGGTAAGTTCCAAGCCCCACCTATCAGATGACGTCATCTGGGTACTTCAACACACCAACCCTACCTTATGTTCTATTTGGACCGTCTTCCTCCCATAGTCGCATTGCAGCAGTTGACCGAGCTTATTAAAGAGTCGACATTCACATGAATGAACCAACGAGGTCCAAGAAAGGCGACGTGAGCGGAAGAGAAACCAAATAGGACATCATAAGGCAGGGTTGCTACTCTGAGCTACCCGGGTGACGTCATGAGAAGGGCGGGACTCTGAACCCACAAATTATCTGCCCAAAGATTTGGTCGGTCATGCCTAAGCCCCGCCTATCAGATGACGTCATCGGGTACTTCAAACAAGCAACCCAATCTTATGTTCTCCTGTTTTGACCGTCTTCCGCTCAGAATTGGGGCTTCAGCAGTTGACCATGTTTTTGTTTTCTTTTATCATAAAGAATTCTCATTTCTCATGAACCAGCGAGGCCAAGAAAGGCCTCCGTGAGCGGAAGAGGAACCAAACAGCACAACATAAGGTAGGGTTGCTACTCTGTACTACCAGGGTGACGTCATGAGACGGGCGGGACTCTGAACCCACAAGTTATCTGATCAATGATTGGTCGGTAAGTCACAAGCCCCAACTATCAGATGACGTCATCCGTGTACTTCAACGCAGCAACCCTATCTTATGTTCTGTTTGGACCGTCTTCTGAGTCGCATTTCAGCAGTTTCCCCAGCTTTTTTTATTATTATTATTACCATAAGAAGTCTTCTAGCCAGCGAGGCCTAGAAAGGCCACCGTGAGCGGAAGAGAAACCAAACAGGACATCATAAGGTAGGGTTGCTACTCTGAGCTCCCATGTGACGTCATGAGGGCGGAGCTATGTAATCCACAAAGTATCTGTCCAATGATTGGTTATACCCAGGCACCGTCTATCAAATGACGTCAGCCGGGTACTTCACACAACAACCCTATCTTATGTTTTCCTTTTTCAACCGTCTTCCGCTGAGTCGCATTTCAGCAGGATAAAGCCGTCGTCATTCCACATAAGCCAGCAAGATCAAACAAAGCCACCGTGAGCGGAAGAGGAAGCAAACAGCACAACATAAGGTAGGGTTGCTACTCTGTACTACCCGGGTGACGTCATGAGAAGGGCAGTGCTCTGAACCCACGAATTATCTTATCAATGATTGGTCGGTAAGACCCAAGCCCCACCTATCAGATGACGTCATCGGGTACTTCAACAAACCAAAACTGTCTTATGTTCTGTTTGGACCGTCTTCTGCTCAGAGTCGCATTTAAGCATTTGCCCGAGCTTTTTTTTTATTATTGTTAGCCAGCGAGGCCTGGAAAGGCCGTGAGCACAAGAGGAATCAAACAGCACAACATAAGGTAGAGTTGCTTCTATGAGTTACCAAGATGACGTCATGAGAAGGGCGGGGTTTTGTATATGCAAATTATCTGATCAATGATTGGTCGGTCATGCCCAAGCGCCACCTATCATATGACGTCATCTGGGTACTACAACGCAACAACCATACCTTATCTTCTCCTGTTTGGACCGTCTTCCGGCCATAGTCGCATTTCAGCAGTTGACCAAGCTTATCTAAGGGTCAATATTTTTCACATGAATGAGCCAGTAAAGCCAAGAAAGGCGACGTGAACGGAAGAGAAACCAAACAGGACATCATAAGGTAAGGTTGCTACTCAGAGCTCCCGGGTGACGTCATGAGAAGGGCGGGGCTCTGAACACACATATTATCTGATCAATGATTGGTCGGTAAGTTCCAAGCCCCACCTATCAGATGACGTCACCGGGTACTTCACCGCAGTAACCCTACCTTATGTTCTCCTGTTTGGACCGTCTTCTAAGTCGCATTTCAGCAGTATCCCCAGCTTTTTTTATTATTATTATTACCATAAGAAGTCTTCTAGCCAGCGAGGCCTAGAAAGGCCTCCGTGAGCGGAAGAGGAATCAAACAACACAACATAAGGTAGAGTTGCTTCTCTGTGTTACCAGGATGACGTCATGAGAAGGGCGGGGTTTTGTATATACAAACTATCTGATCAATGATTGGTCGGTCATGCCCAAGCGCCACCTATCATATGACGTCAGCCGGGTACTTTATAGCAGCAACCCTCTCTTATGTTCTCCTGTTTGGACCGTCATCCGCTTAGAGTTGGGTTTCAGCAGTTGATCGTGATTTTTTCTTTTTACCATTAAATATTTTGTCATTCCGCATGAGCCGGCGACTCCAAGAAAGGCCTCCGTGAGCGGAAGAGGAACCAAACAGCACAACATAAGGTAAGGTTGCTACTCTATGTTGCCCGAGTGACGTCATGAGAAGGGCGGGATTTTGTACCTATAAACCATCTGACCAATGATTGGTCATGTCCAAGCCCCACCTATCAGACGACGTCATCCGGCTACTTCAGCGCAGGAACTCTACATTATGTTCTGTTTGGACCGTCTTCCGCCCAGAGTCGCATTTCAGCAGTTGACCGAGTTTATTAAAGAGTCAACATTTTACATGAATGAGCCAGTGAAGCCAAGAAAGGCGACGTGAGCGGAAGAGAAACCAAACATGACATCATAATGGTAGGGTTGCTACTATGAGCTCCCGGGTGACGTCATGAGAAGGATGGGGTTCTGAACACACAAATATTCTGATCAATGTTTCGTCGGTAAGTTCCAAGCCCCACCTATCAGATGACGGCATCCGGGTTCTTCAACACACCAACCCTATCTTATGTTCTCCTTTTTGGACCGTCTTCAGCCGATAGTTGCATTTCAGCAGTTGACCGAGCTTATTAATGATTCAACATTCACATGAATGAGCCAGTGAGGCCAAGAAAGGCGACGTGAGCGGAAGAGAAACCAAACAGGACATCATAAGGTAGGGTTGCTTCTCTGAGCTCCCGGGTGACGTCATGAGAATGGCGGGGCTCTGAGCCCACAAATCATCTGATCAATGATTCGTCGGTCAATCCCAAACCCACCTATCACATGACGTCACCCCGATACTTCAACAAATCAACCCTACCTTCTCTGCTCCTGTTTGGACCGTCATCCGCTCAGAGTGCCCCGTTTTTTTTTTTTACCATAAAGTGTCGTCATTCAAATGAGCCAGTGAGGCCTAACAAAGGCCTCCGTGAGCGGAAGAGGAACCAAATAGCACAACATAAGGTAGGATTGTAGTGCTGAGGTATCGGGTGACCTAATGAGATAGGCGGGGCTCCGAACCCACAAAATATTTGCTCAAAGATTTGGTCGGCCATACCTAGTCCCCGCCTATCAGATGACGTCACCAGGTACTTAAAAGCAGCAAGCTATCTTATGTTCTCCTGTTTGGACCGTCTTCCGCTCAGAGTTGGGGTTCAGCAGTTGATCGAGGTTATTAAAGAGTCAACATTCACATGAATATGCCAGCGAGGCCAAGAAAAGCCACCGTTAGCGGAAGAGAAACCAAACAGCAACATCATAAGGTAGGGTTGATACACTGTGCTCTCGGGTGACGTCATGAGGAGGGTGAATCTCTAATCCACAAACAATCTGTCCAATGATTGGTTATCCCCAAGCTCCACCTTTCAGATGACGTCAGCCGGGTACTTCAACACAGCAACCCTATCTTATGTTTTCCTTTTTTGACCGTCTTCCTTTCAGAGTCGCATTTCAGCAGGATAAAGCCGTCGTCATTTCACATAAGCCAGCGAGGTCAAACAAGGCCACCGTGAGCGGAAGAGGAACCAAACAGCACAACATAAGGTAGGGTTGCTCCTCTGGGCTATCCCGGTGACGTCATGAGAAGGGTGGGGCTCTGAGCCCACTAATTATCTGATCAATGATTGGTCGGTCAATCCCAAGCCCCACCTATCAGATGACGTCATCCGGATATTTCACCGCAGCAACCCTACATTATGTTCTGTTTGGACCGCCTTCCGCTAAGAGTGCCCTTTTTTTTACCATAAATGTCGACATTCAAATGAGCCAGTAAGGCTAAGAAAGACCTCCGTGAGCGGAAGAGGAACCAAATAGCACAACATAAGGAAGGATTGCTGCGCTGAGCTACCGGGTGACGTCATGAGAAGGGCGGGGCTTTGAACCCACAAAATATCTGCCCAAAGATTTGGTGGGTCATGTCCAGGCACCGCCTATTAGATGACGTCACCGGGTACTTCAAAGTAGCAAACCTTTCTTATGTTCTCCTTTTTTGACCGTCTTACAATCAGAGCTGAGCTTCAGCAGTTGACCATGTTTTTTAGTTTTCTTTTATCATAAAGAATTGTCATTTCGCATGAACCAGCGAGGCCAAGAAAAGGCCTCCGTGAGCAGAAGAGAAACCAAACAGGACATCATAAGTTAGGGTTGCTTCTCTGAGTTTCCGAGTGATGTCATGAGAAGGGCTGGGCTCTGAATCAACAAATTATCTGATCAATGATTAGTCGGTCAATCCCAAACCCCACCTATCAGATCACGTCAGCCGGATACTTCAAAGCAGCAACACTACCTTATGTTCTCCTCTTTAGACCGTCTTCCGCCCAGAGTGCCCTTTTTACCATAAAGTGTCATCATTCAAATGATCCATCGAGGCTAAGAAAGGCTGAGCTACCGCGTGATGTCATGAGAGGGTCAGCGCTCTGAACCCACAAAATATCTGCCCAAAGATTTGGTCGTTCATGCCCAGGCCCCGCCTATCAGATGACGTCAGCTGGCTAGTTCATAACAGCAACCCTATCTTATGTTCTCCTGTTTGGACCGTCATCCGTTCAGAGTTGGGTTTCACCAGTTCATCATGTTTTTCTCTTTTTTTAACATAAAGACTTGTCATTTCGCATGAGACGGCAATGCCAAGAAAGGCCTCCTTGAGCGGAAGAGGAACTGAACAGCACAACATAAAGTAAGGTTGCTACTATGAGTTGCCCCAGTGAAGTCATGAGAAGGGCGGGATTTTGTACCTATAAACCATCTGACCAATGATTGGTCATGTCCAAGCCCCACCTACCAGACGACGTCATCCGGCTACTTCAGCGCAGGAACCCTACCTTATGTTCTGTTTGGACCGTCTTCCGCCCAGAGTCGCATTTCAGCAGTTGACCGAGCTTATTAAAGAGTCAACATTTTACATAAATGAGCCAGCGAGGCCAAGAAAGGCGACGTGAGCGGAAACCAAACATGACATCATAAGGTAGGGTTGCTACTCTTAGCTCCCGGGTGACGTCATGACGGTGGAGCTCTGTAATCCATAAACTATCTGTCCAATGATTGGGTATAACCAGCCCCACCTATCAGATGACGTCAGCCGGGTACTTCAACTCAGCAACTCTATCGTATGTTCTCCTGTTTGGACCGTCTTCCATTCAGAGTCGCATTTCAGCAGGATAAAGCCGTCGTCATTTCAGATAAGCCAGCGAGGTCAAACAAGGCCACTGAGATCGGAAGAGGAACCAAACAGCACAATATAAGGTAAGGTTGCTACTCTGTACTACCCTTGTGACGTCATGAGACGGGCGGGACTCTGAACCCACAAGTTATCTGATCAATGATTGGTCGGTAAGTCACAAGCCCCAACTATCAGATGACGTCATCCGTGTACTTCAACGCAGCAACCCTATCTTATGTTCTGTTTGGACCGTCTTCTGAGTCGCATTTCAGCAGTTTCCCCAGCTTTTTTTATTATCATTATTACCATAAGAAGTCTTCTAGCCAGCGAGGCCTAGAAAGGCCTCCGTGAGCGGAAGAGGAATCAAACAACACAATATAAGGTAGTGTTCCTTCTCTGTGTTACCAGGATGACGTCATGAGAAGGGCGGGGTTTTGTATATACAAACTATCTGATCAATGATTGGTCGGTCAAGCCCAAGCGCCACCTATCATATGACGTCAGCCGGGTACTTTATAGCAGCAACCCTCTCTTATGTTCTCCTGTTTGGACCGTCATCCGCTTAGAGTTGGGTTTCAGCAGTTGATCGTGATTTTTCTTTTTACCATAAAATATTTTGTCATTTCGCATGAGCCGGCGACTCCAAGAAAGGCCTCCGTGAGCGGAAGAGGAAGCAAGCAGCACAACATAAGGTAAGGTTGCTACTCTATGTTGCCCGAGTGACGTCATGAGAAGGGCGGGATTTTGTACCTATAAACCATCTGACCAATGATTGGTCATGTCCAAGCCCCACCTATCAGACGACGTCATCCGGCTACTTCAGCGCAGGAACCCTACCTTATGTTCTGTTTGGACCGTCTTCCGCCCAGAGTCGCATTTCAGCAGTTGACCGAGCTTATTAAAGAGTCAACATTTTACATGAATGAGCCAGTGAAGCCAAGAAAGGCGACATGAGCGGAAGAGAAACCAAACATGACATCATAATGGTAGGGTTGCTACTATGAGCTCCCGGGTGACGTCATGAGAAGGGTGGGGTTCTGAACACACAAATATTCTGATCAATGTTTCGTTGGTACGTTCCAAGCCCCACCTATCAGATGACGTCATCCGGGTTCTTCAACACACCAACCCTATCTTATGTTCTCCTTTTTGGACCGTCTTCAGCCGATAGTTGCATTTCAGCAGTTGACCGAGCTTATTAATGATTCAACATTCACATGAATGAGCCAGTGAGGCCAAGAAAGGCGACGTGAGCGGAATAGAAACCAAACAGGACATCATAAGGTAGGGTTGCTTCTCTGAGCTCCCAAGTGATGTTATGAGAATGGCGGGGCTCTGAGCCCACAAATCATCTGATCAATGATTCGTCGGTCAATTCCAAACCCACCTATCACATGACGTCACCCCGATACTTCAACAAATCAACCCTACCTTCTCTGCTCCTGTTTGGACCGTCATCCGCTCAGAGTGCCCCGTTTTTTTTTTTTACCATAAAGTGTCGTCATTCAAATGAGCCAGCGAGGCCTAAGAAAGGCCTCCGTGAGCGGAAGAGGAACCAAATAGCACAACTTAATGTAGGGTTGCTGCGCTGAGGTGTCGGGTGACCTAATGACAAGGGCGGGGCTCCGAACCCACAAAATATTTGCTCAAAGATTTGGTCGGCCATACCTAGTCCCCGCATATCAGATGACGTCACCAGGTACTTAAAAGCAGCAAGCTATCTTATGTTCTCCTGTTTGGACCCTCTTCCGCTCAGAGTTGGGTTTCAGCAGTTGATCGAGGTTATTAAAGAGTCAACATTCACATAAATATGCCAGCGAGGCCAAGAAAAGCCACCTTTAGCGGAAGAGATACCAAACAGCAACATCATAAGGTAGGGTTGATACACTGTGCTCTCGGGTGACGTCATGAGGAGGGTGAATCTCTAATCCACAAACTATCTGTCCAATGATTGGTTATGCCCAGGCTCCACCTTTCAGATGACGTCAGCCGGGTACTTCAACACAGCAACCCTATCTTATGTTTTCCTTTTTTGACCGTCTTCCTTTCAGAGTCGCATTTCAGCAGGATAAAGCCGTCGTCATTTCACATAAGCCAGCGAGGTCAAACAAGGCCACCGTGAGCGGAAGAGGAACCAAACAGCACAACATAAGGTAGGGTTGCTCCTCTGGGCTATCCCGGTGACGTCATGAGAAGGGTGGGGCTCTGAGCCCACTAATTATCTGATCAATGATTGGTCGGTCAATCCCAAGCCCCACCTATCAGATGACGTCATCCGGATATTTCACCGCAGCAACCCTACATTATGTTCTGTTTGGACCGCCTTCCGCTAAGAGTGCCCTTTTTTTTACCATAAATGTCGACATTCAAATGAGCCAGTAAGGCTAAGAAAGACCTCCGTGAGCGGAAGAGGAACCAAATAGCACAACATAAGGAAGGATTGCTGCGCTGAGCTACCGGGTGACGTCATGAGAAGGGCGGGGCTTTGAACCCACAAAATATCTGCCCAAAGATTTGGTGGGTCATGTCCAGGCACCGCCTATTAGATGACGTCACCGGGTACTTCAAAGTAGCAAACCTTTCTTATGTTCTCCTTTTTTGACCGTCTTACAATCAGAGCTGAGCTTCAGCAGTTGACCATGTTTTTTAGTTTTCTTTTATCATTAAGAATTGTCATTTCGCATGAACCAGCGAGGCCAAGAAAAGGCCTCCGTGAGCAGAAGAGAAACCAAACAGGACATCATAAGTTAGGGTTGCTTCTCTGAGTTTCCGAGTGATGTCATGAGAAGGGCTGGGCTCTGAATCAACAAATTATCTGATCAATGATTAGTCGGTCAATCCCAAACCCCACCTATCAGATCACGTCAGCCGGATACTTCAAAGCAGCAACACTACCTTATGTTCCCCTCTTTAGACCGTCTTCCGCCCAGAGTGCCCTTTTTACCATAAAGTGTCATCATTCAAATGATCCATCGAGGCTAAGAAAGGCTGAGCTACCGCGTGATGTCATGAGAGGGTCAGCGCTCTGAACCCACAAAATATCTGCCCAAAGATTTGGTCGTTCATGCCCAGGCCCCGCCTATCAGATGACGTCAGCTGGCTAGTTCATAATAGCAACCCTATCTTATGTTCTCCTGTTTGGACCGTCATCCGTTCAGAGTTGGGTTTCACCAGTTCATCATGTTTTTCTCTTTTTTTAACATAAAGACTTGTCATTTCGCATGAGACGGCAATGCCAAGAAAGGCCTCCTTGAGCGGAAGAGGAACTGAACAGCACAACATAAAGTAAGGTTGCTACTATGAGTTGCCCCAGTGAAGTCATGAGAAGGGCGGGATTTTGTACCTATAAACCATCTGACCAATGATTGGTCATGTCCAAGCCCCACCTATCAGACGACGTCATCCGGCTACTTCAGCGCAGGAACCCTACCTTATGTTCTGTTTGGACCGTCTTCCGCCCAGAGTCGCATTTCAGCAGTTGACCGAGTTTATTAAAGAGTCAACATTTTACATAAATGAGCCAGCGAGGCCAAGAAAGGCGACGTGAGCGGAAGAGAAACCAAACAGGACATCATAAGGTAGGTTTGCTTCTCTGAGCTCCCAAGTGATGTCATGAGAATGGCGGGGCTCTGAGCCCACAAATCATCTGATCAATGATTCGTCGGTCAATCCCAAACCCACCTATCACATGACGTCACCCCGATACTTCAACAAATCAACCCTACCTTCTCTGCTCCTGTTTGGACCGTCATCCGCTCAGAGTGCCCCGTTTTTTTTTTTTACCATAAAGTGTCGTCATTCAAATGAGCCAGCGAGGCCTAAGAAAGGCCTCCGTGAGCGGAAGAGGAACCAAATAGCGCAACTTAATGTAGGGTTGCTGCGCTGAGGTGTCGGGTGACCTAATGACAAGGGCGGGGCTCCGAACCCACAATATATTTGCTCAAAGATTTGGTCGGCCATACCTAGTCCCCGCATATCAGATGACGTCACCAGGTACTTCAAAGCAGCAAGCTATCTTATGTTCTCCTGTTTGGACCCTCTTCCGCTCAGAGTTGGGGTTCAGCAGTTGATCGAGGTTATTAAAGAGTCAACGTTGAATCACATAAATATGCCAGCGAGGCCAAGAAAAGCCACCGTTAGCGGAAGAGAAACCAAACAGCAACATCATAAGGTAGGGTTGATACACTGTGCTCTCGGGTGACGTCATGAGGAGGGTGAATCTCTAATCCACAAACTATCTGTCCAATGATTGGTTATGCCCAGGCTCCACCTTTCAGATGACGTCAGCCGGGTACTTCAACACAGCAACCCTATCTTATGTTTTCCTTTTTTGACCGTCTTCCTTTCAGAGTCGCATTTCAGCAGGATAAAGCCGTCGTCATTTCACATAAGCCAGCGAGGTCAAACAAGGCCACCGTGAGCGGAAGAGGAACCAAACAGCACAACATAAGGTA
This sequence comes from Panulirus ornatus, assembly GCF_036320965.1. Lineage (NCBI taxonomy): Eukaryota > Metazoa > Arthropoda > Malacostraca > Decapoda > Palinuridae > Panulirus > Panulirus ornatus. The sequence goes on along the minus strand of NC_092289.1, from coordinate 10,989,368 downwards.
GGGTTGCTCCTCTGGGCTATCCCGGTGACGTCATGAGAAGGGTGGGGCTCTGAGCCCACTAATTATCTGATCAATGATTGGTCGGTCAATCCCAAGCCCCACCTATCAGATGACGTCATCCGGATATTTCACCGCAGCAACCCTACATTATGTTCTGTTTGGACCGCCTTCCGCTAAGAGTGCCCTTTTTTTTACCATAAATGTCGACATTCAAATGAGCCAGTAAGGCTAAGAAAGACCTCCGTGAGCGGAAGAGGAACCAAATAGCACAACATAAGGAAGGATTGCTGCGCTGAGCTACCGGGTGACGTCATGAGAAGGGCGGGGCTTTGAACCCACAAAATATCTGCCCAAAGATTTGGTGGGTCATGTCCAGGCACCGCCTATTAGATGACGTCACCGGGTACTTCAAAGTAGCAAAACTTTCTTTTGTTCTCCTTTTTTGACCGTCTTACAATCAGAGCTGAGCTTCAGCAGTTGACCATGTTTTTTAGTTTTCTTTTATCATAAAGAATTGTCATTTCGCATGAACCAGCGAGGCCAAGAAAAGGCCTCCGTGAGCAGAAGAGAAACCAAACAGGACATCATAAGTTAGGGTTGCTTCTCTGAGTTTCCGAGTGATGTCATGAGAAGGGCTGGGCTCTGAATCAACAAATTATCTGATCAATGATTAGTCGGTCAATCCCAAACCCCACCTATCAGATCACGTCAGCCGGATACTTCAAAGCAGCAACACTACCTTATGTTCTCCTCTTTAGACCGTCTTCCGCCCAGAGTGCCCTTTTTACCATAAAGTGTCATCATTCAAATGATCCATCAAGGCTAAGAAAGGCTGAGCTACCGCGTGATGTCATGAGAGGGTCAGCGCTCTGAACCCACAAAATATCTGCCCAAAGATTTGGTCGTTCATGCCCAGGCCCCGCCTATCAGATGACGTCAGCTGGCTAGTTCATAACAGCAACCCTATCTTATGTTCTCCTGTTTGGACCGTCATCCGTTCAGAGTTGGGTTTCACCAGTTCATCATGTTTTTCTCTTTTTTTAACATAAAGACTTGTCATTTCGCATGAGACGGCAATGCCAAGAAAGGCCTCCTTGAGCGGAAGAGGAACTGAACAGCACAACATAAAGTAAGGTTGCTACTATGAGTTGCCCCAGTGAAGTCATGAGAAGGGCGGGATTTTGTACCTATAAACCATCTGACCAATGATTGGTCATGTCCAAGCCCCACCTACCAGACGACGTCATCCGGCTACTTCAGCGCAGGAACCCTACCTTATGTTCTGTTTGGACCGTCTTCCGCCCAGAGTCGCATTTCAGCAGTTGACCGAGCTTATTAAAGAGTCAACATTCACATGAATGGGCCAGTGAGGCCAAGAAAGGCCTCCGTGAGCGGAAGAGAAACCAAACATGACATCATAATGGTAGGGTTGCTACTCTGAGCTCCCAGGTGACGTCATGAGGGCGGAGCTCTGTAATCCACAATGTATCTGTCCAATGATTGGTTATACCCAGGCCCCCGGCAATCAGATAACGTCAGCCGGGTAATTCAATACAGTAACCCTATCTTATGTTTTCCTTTTGGACCGTCTTCCATTCAGAGTCGGATTTCAGCAGGATAAACCCGTCGTCATTTCAGATAAGCCAGCTAGGTCAAACAAGGCCACTGAGAGCGGAAGAGGAACCAAACAGCACAATATAAGGTAAGGTTGCTACTCTGTACTACCCGGGTGACGTCATGAGACGGGCGGGACTCTGAATCCACAAGTTATCTGATCAATGATTGGTCGGTAAGTCACAAGCCCCAACTATCAGATGACGTCATCCGTGTACTTCAACGCAGCAACCCTATCTTATGTTCTGTTTGGACCGTCTTCTGAGTCGCATTTCAGCAGTTTCCCCAGCTTTTTTTATTATTATTATTACCATAAGAAGTCTTCTAGCCAGCGAGGCCTAGAAAGGCCTCCGTGAGCGGAAGAGGAATCAAACAACACAACATAAGGTAGTGTTCCTTCTCTGTGTTACCAGGATGACGTCATGAGAAGGGCGGGGTTTTGTATATACAAACTATCTGATCAATGATTGGTCGGTCATGCCCAAGCGCCACCTATCATATGACGTCAGCCGGGTACTTTATAGCAGCAACCCTCTCTTATGTTCTCCTGTTTGGACCGTCATCCGCTTAGAGTTGGGTTTCAGCAGTTGATCGTGATTTTTTCTTTTTACCATAAAATATTTTGTCATTCCGCATGAGCCGGCGACTCCAAGAAAGGCCTCCTTGAGCGGAAGAGGAACCAAACAGCACAACATAAGGTAAGGTTGCTACTCTATGTTGCCCGAGTGACGTCATGAGAAGGGCGGGATTTTGTACCTATAAACCATCTGACCAATGATTGGTCATGTCCAAGCCCCACCTATCAGACGACGTCATCCGGCTACTTCAGCGCAGGAACCCTACCTTATGTTCTCCTGTTTGGACCGTCGTCCACCAAGAGTCGCATTTCAGCAGTTGACCGACCTTATCAGTCTACAACATTCACATGAATGAGCCAGTGAGGCCAAGAAAGGCCACCGTGAGCGGAAGAGAAACCAAAGAGGACATCATATGGTAGGGTTGCTACTCTGAGCTCCCAGGTGACGTCATGAGGGCGGAGCTATGTAATCCACAAAGTATCTGTCCAATGATTGGTTATACCCAGGCACCGTCTATCAAATGACGTCAGCCGGGTACTTCACACAGCAACCCTATCTTATGTTTTCCTTTTTCAACCGTCTTCCGCTGAGTCGCATTTCAGCAGGATAAAGCCGTCGTCATTCCACATAAGCCAGCAAGGTCAAACAAGGCCACCGTGAGCGGAAGAGGAAGCAAACAGCACAACATAAAGTAGGGTTGCTATCTGTACTACCCGGGTGACGTCATGAGAAGGGCAGTGCTCTGAACCCACGAATTATCTGATCAATGATTGGTCGGTAAGACCCAAGCCCCACCTATCAGATGACGTCATCGGGTACTTCAACAAACCAAAACTGTCTTATGTTCTGTTTGGACCGTCTTCTGCTCAGAGTCGCATTTAAGCATTTGCCCGAGCTTTTTTTTATTATTGTTAGCCAGCGAGGCCTGGAAAGGCCGTGAGCACAAGAGGAATCAAACAACACAACATAAGGTAGAGTTGCTTCTATGAGTTACCAAGATGACGTCATGAGAAGGGCGGGGTTTTGTATATGCAAATTATCTGATCAATGATTGGTCGGTCATGCCCAAGCGCCACCTATCATATGACGCCATCTGGGTACTACAACGCAACATCCCTACCTTATCTTCTCCTGCTTGGACCATCCTCCGCCCAGAATCGCATTGCAGCAGTTGACCGAGCTTATTAAAGAGTCGACATTCACATGAATGAACCAACGAGGTCCAAGAAAGGCGACGTGAGCGGAAGAGGAAGCAAACTGCACATCATAAGTTAGGGTTGCTACTCTGAGCTACCCGGGTGACGTCATGAGATGGGCGGGGCTTTGAACACACAAATTATCTGATTAATGATTGGTCGGTCAATCCCAAGCCCAACTTATCAGATGACGTCATCCGGATACTTCACCGCAGCAACCCTACCTTATGTTCTCCTGTTTGGACCGTCATCCGCTCAGAGATCCCTTTTTTACCATAAATGTCGTCATTCAAATGAGCCAGCAAGGCTAAGAAAGACCTCCGTGAGCGGAAGAGGAACCAAATAGCACAACATAAGGTAGGATTACTGCGCTGAGTTACCGGGTGACGTCATGAGAAGGGCGAGGCTCTGAACCCACAAATTATCTGCCCAAAGATGTGGTCGGTCCTGCCTAAGCCCCGCCTATCAGATGACGTCACCGGGTACTTCAAACAAGCAACCCAATCTTATGTTCTCCTGTTTTGACCGTCTTCCGCTCAGAATTGGGGTTTCAGCAGTTGACCATGTTTTTGTTTTCGTTTATCATAAAGAATTCTCATTTCTCATGAACCAGCGAGGCCAAGAAAGTCCTCCGTGATCGGAAGAGGAACCAAACAGCACAACATAAGGTAAGGTTGCTACTCTGTACTACCCGGGTGACGTCATGAGAAGGGCGGGACTCTAAACCCACAAGTTATCTGATCAATGATTGGTCGGTAAGTCACAAGCCCCAACTATAAGATGACGTCATCCGTGTACTTCAACGCAGCAACCCTATCTTATGTTCTGTTTGGACCGTCTTCTGAGTCGCATTTCAGCAGTTTCCCCAGCTTTTTTTATTATTATTATTACCATAAGAAGTCTTCTAGCCAGCGAGGCCTAGAAAGGCCTCCGTGAGCGGAAGAGGAATCAAACAACACAACATAAGGTAGAGTTGCTTCTCTGAGTTACCAGGATGACGTCATGAGAAGGGCGGGGTTTTGTATATACAAACTATCTGATCAATGATTGGTCGGTCATGCCCAAGCGCCACCTATCATATGACGTCAGCCGGGTACTTTATAGCAGCAACCCTCTCTTATGTTCTCCTGTTTGGACCGTCATCCGCTTAGAGTTGGGTTTCAGCAGTTGATCGTGATTTTTTCTTTTTACCATAAAATATTTTGTCATTCCGCATGAGCCGGCGACTCCAAGAAAGGCCTCCGTGAGCGGAAGAGGAACCAAACAGCACAACATAAGGTAAGGTTGCTACTCTGAGTTCCCCGAGTGACGTCATGAGAAGGGCGGGATTTTGTACCTATAAACCATCTGACCAATGATTGGTCATGTCCAAGCCCCACCTATCAGACGACGTCATCCGGCTACTTCAGCGCAGGAACTCTACCTTATGTTCTCCTGTTTGGACCGTCGTCCACCAAGAGTCGCATTTCAGCAGTTGACCGAGCTTATCAGTCTACAACATTCACATGAATGAGCCAGTGAGGCCAAGAAAGGCCACCGTGAGCGGAAGAGAAACCAAACAGAACATCATATGGTAGGGTTGCTACTCTGAGCTCCCATGTGACGTCATGAGGTCGGAGCTATGTAATCCACAAAGTATCTGTCCAATGATTGGTTATATCCAGGCACCGTCTATTAAATGACGTCAGCCGGGTACTTCACACAGCAACCCTATCTTATGTTTTCCTTTTTCAACCGTCTTCCGCTGAGTCGCATTTCAGCAGGATAAAGCCGTCGTCCTTCCACATAAGCCAGCAAGGTCAAACAAAGCCACCGTGAGCGGAAGAGGAAGCAAACAGCACAACATAAGGTAGGGTTGCTATCTGTACTACCCGGGTGACGTCATGAGAAGGGCAGTGCTCTGAACCCACGAATTATCTGATCAATGATTGGTCGGTAAGATCCAAGCCCCACCTATCAGATGATGTCATCGATTACTTCAACAAACCAAAACTGTCTTATGTTCTATTTGGACCGTCTTCCTCCCATAGTCGCATTGCAGCAGTTGACCGAGCTTATTAAAGAGTCGACATTCACATGAATGAACCAACGAGGTCCAAGAAAGGCGACGTGAGCGGAAGAGGAACCAAATAGGACATCATAAGGCAGGGTTGCTACTCTGAGCTACCCGGGTGACGTCATGAGAATGGCGGGGCTCTGAACCCACAAATCATCTGATCAATGATTCGTCGGTCAATCCCAAACCCACCTATCACATGACGTCACTCCGATACTTCAACAAATCAACCCTACCTTCTGTGCTCCTGTTTGGACCGTCATCCGCTCAGAGTGCCCCGTTTTTTTTTTTTACCATAAAGTGTCGTCATTCAAATGAGCCAGTGAGGCCTAACAAAGGCCTCCGTGAGCGGAAGAGGAACAAAATAGCACAACATAAGGTAGGATTGTAGTGCTGAGGTATCGGGTGACCTAATGAGATAGGCGGGGCTCCTAACACACAAAATATTTGCCCAAAGATTTGGTCGGCCATACCTAGTCCCCGCCTATCAGATGACGTCACCGGGTACTTCAAAGCAGCAAGCTATCTTATGTTCTGCTGTTTGGACCGTCTTCCGCTCAGAGTTGGGTTTCAGCAGTTGATCGAGGTTATCAAAGAGTCAACATTCACATAAATATGCCAGCGAGGCCAAGAAAAGCCACCGTTAGCGGAAGAGAAACCAAACAGCAACATCATAAGGTAGGGTTGATACACTGCGCTCTCGGGTGACGTCATGAGGAGGGTGAATCTCTAATCCACAAACTATCTGTCCAATGATTGGTTATGCCCAAGCTCCACCTTTCAGATGACGTCAGCCGGGTACTTCAACACAGCAACCCTATCTTATGTTTTCCTTTTGGACCGTCTTCCGTTCAGAGTCGCATTTCAGCAGGATAAAGCAGTCGTCATTTCACATAAGCCAGCGAGGTCAAACAAGGCCACCGTGCGCGGAAGAGGAACCAAACAGCACAACATAAGGTAGGGTTGCTACTCTGGGCTATCCCGGTGACGTCATGAGAAGGGTGGGGCTCTGAGCCCACTAATTATCTGATCAATGATTGGTCGGTCAATCCCAAGCCCCAACTATCAGATGACGTCATCCGGATATTTCACCGCAGCAACCCTACATTATGTTCTGTTTGGACCGCCTTCCGCTAAGAGTGCCCTTTTTTTTTACCATAAATGTCGACATTCAAATGAGCCAGCAAGGCTAAGAAAGACCTCCGTGAGCGGAAGAGGAACCAAATAGCACAACATAAGGAAGGATTGCTGCGCTGAGCTACCGGGTGACGTCATGAGAAGGGCGTGGCTTTGAACCCACAACATATCTGCCCAAGGATTTGGTGGGTCATGTCCAGGCACCGCCTATTAGATGACGTCACCGGGTACTTCAAAGTAGCAAACCTTTCTTATGTTCTCCTTTTTTGACCGTCTTACGCTCAGAGCTGAGCTTCAGCAGTTGACCATGTTTTTTAGTTTTCTTTTATCATAAAGAATTGTCATTTCGCATGAACCAGCGAGGCCAAGAAAAGGCCTCCGTGAGCAGAAGAGAAACCAAACAGGACATCATAAGTTAGAGTTGCTTCTCTGAGTTTCCGAGTGATGTCATGAGAAGGGCTGGGCTCTGAATCTACAAATTATCTGATCAATGATTAGTCGGTCAATCCCAAACCCAACCTATCAGATCACGTCAGCCGGATACTTCAAAGCAGCAACACTACCTTATGTTCTCCTCTTTAGACCGTCTTCCGCCCAGAGTGCCCTTTTTACCATAAAGTGTCATCATTCAAATGATCCAGCGCGGCTAAGAAAGGCTGAGCTACCGCGTGATGTCATGAGAGGGTCAGCGCTCTGAACCCACAAAATATCTGCCCAAAGATTTGGTCGGTCATGCCCAGGCACCGCCTATCAGATGACGTCAGCTGGGTAGTTCATAACAACAACCCTATCTTATGTTCTCCTGTTTGGACCGTCATCCGTTCAGATTTGGGTTTCACCAGTTGATCATGTTTTTCTTTCTTTTAACATAAAGACTTGTCATTTCGCATGAGACGGCGATGCCAAGAAAGGCCTCCTTGAGCTGAAGAGGAACCAAACAGCACAACATAAGGTAAGGTTGCTACTCTGTGTGGCCCGAGTGAAGTCATGAGAAGGGCGGGATTTTGTACCTATAAACCATCTGACCAATGATTGGTCATGTCCAAGCCCCACCTACCAGACGACGTCATCCGGCTACTTCAGCGCAGGAACCCTACCTTATGTTCTCCTGTTTGGACCGTCTTCCGCCCAAAGTCGCATTTCAGCAGTTGACCGAGCTTATTAAAGAGTCAACATTCACATGAATGGGTCAGTGAGGCCAAGAAAGGCGACGTGAGCGGAAGAGAAACCAAACAGGACATCATAAGGTAGGGTTGCTACTCTGAGCTCCCAGGTGACGTCATGAGGGCGGAGCTATGTAATCCACAAAGTATCTGTCTAATGATTGGTTATACCCAGGCACCGTCTATCAAATGACGTCAGCCGGGTACTTCACACAGCAACCCTATCTTATGTTTTCCTTTTTCAACCGTCTTCCGCTGAGTCGCATTTCAACAGGATAAAGCCGTCGTCATTCCACATAAGCCAGCAAGGTCAAACAAAGCCACCGTGAGCGGAAGAGGAAGCAAACAGCACAACATAAGGTAGGGTTGCTATCTGTACTACCCGGGTGACGTCATGAGAAGGGCAGTGCTCTGAACCACGAATTATCTGATCAATGATTGGTCGGTAAGACCCAAGCCCCACCTATCAGATGACGTCATCGGGTACTTCCACAAACCAAAACTGTCTTATGTTCTGTTTGGACCGTCTTCTGCTCAGAGTCGCATTTAAGCATTTGCCCGAGCTTTTTTTTATTATTGTTAGCCAGCGAGGCCTGGAAAGGCCGTGAGCACAAGAGGAATCAAACAACACAACATAAGGTAGAGTTGCTTCTATGAGTTACCAAGATGACGTCATGAGAAGGGCGGGGTTTTGTATATGCAAATTATCTGATCAATGATTGGTCGGTCATGCCCAAGCGCCACCTATCATATGACGTCATCCGGCTACTTCAGCGCAGCAACCCTACCTTATCTTCTCCTGTTTGGACCGTCTTCCGCTCAGAGTCACATTTCAGCAGTTGACCGAGCTTATCAAAGGGTCAATATTTTTCACATGAATGAGCCAGTAAAGCCAAGAAAGGCGACGTGAGTGGAAGAGAAACCAAACAGGACATCATAAGGTAAGGTTGCTACTCTGAGCTCCCGGGTGACGTCATGAGAAGGGTGGGTCTCTGAACACACAAATTATCTGATCAATGATTGGCCGGTAATTTCCAAGCCCCACCTATCAGATGACGTCATCTGGGTACTTCAACACACCAACCCTACCTTATGTTCTATTTGGACCGTCTTCCTCCCATAGTCGCATTGCAGCAGTTGACCGAGCTTATTAAAGAGTCGACATTCACATGAATGAACCAACGAGGTCCAAGAAAGGCCTCCGTGAGCGGAAGAGAAACCAAACAGGACATCATAAGGTAGGGTTGCTACTCTGAGCTCCCATGTGACGTCATGAGGGCGGAGCTGTGTAATCCACAAAGTATCTGTCCAATGATTGGTTATACCCAGGCACCGTCTATCAAATGACGTCAGCCGGGTACTTCACACAGCAACCCTATCTTATGTTTTCCTTTTTCAACCGTCTTCCGCTGAGTCGCATTTCAGCAGGATAAAGCCGTCGTCATTCCACATAAGCCAGCAAGATCAAACAAAGCCACCGTGAGCGGAAGAGGAAGCAAACAGCACAACATAAGGTAGGGTTGCTATCTGTACTACCCGGGTGACGTCATGAGAAGGGCAGTGCTCTGAACCCACGAATTATCTGATCAATGATTGGTCGGTAAGACCCAAGCCCCACCTATCAGATGACGTCATCGGGTACTTCAACAAACCAAAACTGTCTTATGTTCTGTTTGGACCGTCTTCTGCTCAGAGTCGCATTTAAGTATTTGCCCGAGCTTTTTTTTATTATTGTTAGCCAGCGAGGCCTGGAAAGGCCGTGAGCACAAGAGGAATCAAACAGCACAACATAAGGTAGAATTGCTTGTATGAGTTACCAAGATGACGTCATGAGAAGGGCGGGGTTTTGTATATGCAAATTATCTGATCAATGATTGGTCGGTCATGCCCAAGCGCCACCTATTATATGACGTCATCTGGGAACTTCAACACAGCAACCCTACCTTATCTTCTCCTGTTTGGACCGTCTTCCGCCCAAAGTCGCATTTCAGCAGTTGACCGAGCTTATCAAGGGGTCAATATTTTTCACATGAATGAGCCAGTAAAGCCAAGAAAAGCGACGTGAGCGGAAGAGAAACCAAACAGCACATCATAAGGTAGGATTACTGCGCTGAGCTACCGGGTGACGTCATGAGAAGGGCGATGCTCTGAACCCACAAATTATCTGTCCAAAGATGTGGTCGGTCATGCCTAAGCCCCGCCTATCAGATGACGTCACCGGGTACTTCAAACAAGCAACCCAATCTTATGTTCTCCTGTTTCGACCGTCATCCGCTTAGAGTTGGGTTTCTGCAGTTGATCGTGATTTTTTCTTTTTACCATAAAATATTTTGTCATTCCGCATGAGCCGGCGACTCCAAGAAAGGCCTCCGTGAGCGGAAGAGGAACTAAACAGCACAACATAAGGTAGGGTTGCTAATCTGAGCTCCCAGGTGACGTCATTAGGGCGGAGCTATGTAATCCACAAAGTATCTGTCCAATGATTGGTTATACCCAGGCACCGTCTATCAGATGACGTCAGCCGGGTACTTCACACAACAACCCTATCTTATGTTTTCCTTTTTCAACCGTCTTCCGCTGAGCCGCATTTCAGTAGGATAAAGCCGTCGTCATTCCACATAAGCCAGCAAGGTCAAACAAAGCCACCGTGAGCGGAAGAGGAAGCAAACAGCACAACATAAGGTAGGGTTGCTACTCTGTACTACCCGGGTGACGTCATGAGAAGGGCAGTGCTCTGAACCCACGAATTATCTGATCAATGATTGGTCGGTAAGATCGAAGCCCCACCTATCAGATGACGTCATCGGGTACTTCCACAAACCAAAACTGTCTTATGTTCTGTTTGGACCGTCTTCTGCTCAGAGTCGCATTTAAGCATTTGCCCGAGCTTTTTTTTATTATTGTTAGCCAGCGAGGCCTGGAAAGGCCGTGAGCACAAGAGGAATCAAACAGCACAACATAAGGTAGAGTTGCTTCTATGAGTTACCAAGATGACGTCATGAGAAGGGCGGGGTTTTCTATATGCAAATTATCTGACCAATGATTGGTCGGTCATGCCCAAGCGCTACCTATCATATGACGCCATCTGGGTACTACAACGCAACATCCCTACCTTATCTTCTCCTTCTTGGACCATCCTCCGCCCAGAATCGCATTGCAGCAGTTGACCGAGCTTATTAAAGAGTCGACATTCACATGAATGAACCAACGAGGTCCAAGAAAGGCGACGTGAGCGGAAGAGAAACCAAACAGGACATTATAAGGTAAGGTTGCTACTCTGAGCTCCCGGGTGACGTCATGAGAAGGGCGGGGCTCTGAACACACAAATTATCTGATCAATGATTGGCCTGTAAGTTTCAAGCCCCACCTATCAGATGACGTCACCGGGTACTTCAAACAAGCAAAACAATCTTATGTTCTCCTGCTTTGACCGTCTTCCGCTCAGAACTGGGGCTTCAGCAGTTGACCATGTTTTTGTCTTCTTTTATCATAAAGAATTCTCATTTTTCATGAAACAAGCGAGGCCAAGAAAGGCCTCCGTGAGCGGAAGAGGAACCAAACAGCACAACATAAGGTAAGGTTGCTACTCTATGTTGCCCGAGTGAAGTCATGAGAAGGGAGGGATTTTGTACCTATAAACCATCTGACCAATGATTGGTCATGTCCAAGCCCCACCTATCAGACGACGTCATCCGGCTACTTCAGCGCAGGAACCCTACCTTATGTTCTGTCTGGACCGTCTTTCGCCCAGAGTCGCATTTCAGCAGTTGACCGAGCTTATTAAAGTCAACATTTTCAATGAATAAGCCAGCGAGGTCAAGAAAGGCGAGGGGAGCGGAAGAGAAACCAAACATGACATCATAAGGTAGGGTTGCTACTATGAGCTCCCGGGTGACGTCATGAGAAGGATGGGGTTCTGAACACACAAATTTTCTGATCAATGTTTCGTTGGTAAGTTCCAAGCCCCACCTATCAGATGACGTCATCCGGGTACTTCAACACACCAACCCTATCTTATGTTCTCCTTTTTGGACCGTCTTCCGCCCATAGTCGCATATCAGCAGTTGACCGAGCTTATTAATGAGTCAACATTCACATGAGTGAACCAGCGAAGCCAAGAAAGGCGACGTGAGCGGAATAGAAACCAAACAGGACATCATAAGGTAGGGTTGCTTCTTTGAGCTCCCAAGTGATGTCATGAGAATGGCGGGGCTCTGAGCCCACAAATAATCTGATCAATGATTCGTCGGTCAATCCCAAACCCACCTATCACATGACGTCACTCCGATACTTCAACAAATCAACCCTACCTTCTGTGCTCCTGTTTGGACCGTCATCCGCTCAGAGTGCCCCGGTTTTTTTTTTTCACCATAAAGAGTCGTCATTCAAATGAGCCAGTGAGGCCTAACAAAGGCCTCCGTGAGCGGAAGAGGAACCAAATAGCACAACATAAGGTAGGATTGTAGTGCTGAGGTATCGGGTGACCTAATGAGATAGGCGGGGCTCCGAACCCACATAATATTTGCTCAAAGATTTGGTCGGCCATACCTAGTCCCCGCCTATCAGATTACGTCACCAGGTACTTCAAAGCACCAACCCTATCTTATGTTCTCCTGTTTGGACCCTCTTCCGCTCAGAGTTGGGTTTCAGCAGTTGATCGAGGTTATTAAAGAGTCAACATTCACATAAATATGCCAGCGAGGCCAAGAAAAGCCACCGTTAGCGGAAGAGAAACCAAACAGCAACATCATAAGGTAGGGTTGATACACTGTGCTCTCGGGTGACGTCATGAGGAGGGTGAATCTCTAATCCACAAACAGTCTGTCCTATGATTGGTTATGCCCAGGCTCCACCTATCAGATGACGTCAGCCGGGTACTTCAACACAGCAACCCTATCTTATGTTTTCCTTTTGGACCGTCTTCCGTTCAGAGTCGCATTTCAGCAGGATAAAGCCGTCGTCATTTCACATAAGCCAGCGAGGTCAAAAAAGGCCACCGTGAGCGGAAGAGGAACCAAATAGCACAACATAAGGTAGGGTTGCTACTCTGGGCTATCCCGGTGATGTCATGAGAAGGGCGAGGCTCTGAACCCACAAAATATTTGCCCAAGGATTTGGTCGGTCATGTCCAGGCACCGCCTATTAGATGACGTCACCGGGTACTTCAAAGTAGCAAACCTTTCTTATGTTCTCCTTTTTTGACCGTCTTACGCTCAGAGCTGAGCTTCAGCAGTTGACCATGTCTTTTAGTTTTCTTTTATCATAAAGAATTGTCATTTCGCATGAACCAGCGAGGCCAAGAAAAGGCCTCCGTGAGCAGAAGAGAAACCAAACAGGACATCATAAGTTAGGGTTGCTTCTCTGAGTTTCCGAGTGATGTCATGAGAAGGGCTGGGCTCTGAATCTACAAATTATCTGATCAATGATTAGTCGGTCAATCCCAAACCCCACCTATCAGATCACGTCAGCCGGATACTTCAAAGCAGCAACACTACCTTATGTTCTCCTCTTTAGACCGTCTTCCGCCCAGAGTGCCCTTTTTACCATAAAGTGTCATCATTCAAATGATCCAGCGAGGCTAAGAAAGGCTGAGCTACCGCGTGATGTCATGAGAGGGTCAGCGCTCTGAACCCACAAAATATCTGCCCAAAGATTTGGTCGGTCATGCCCAGGCACCGCCTATCAGATGACGTCAGCTGGCTAGTTCATAACAGCAACCCTATCTTATGTTCTCCTGTTTGGACCGTCATCCGTTCAGAGTTGGGTTTCACCAGTTGATCATGTTTTTCTTTTTTTTTTAACATAAAGACTTGATATTTCGCATGAGACGGCAATGCCAAGAAAGGCCTCCTTGAGCGGAAGAGGAACTAAACAGCACAACATAAGGTAAGGTTGCTACTCTATGTTGCCCGAGTGAAGTCATGAGAAGGGCGGGATTTTTGTACCTATAAACCATCTGACCAATGATTGGTCATGTCCAAGCCCCACCTATCAGACGACGTCATCCGGCTACTTCACCGCAGGAACCCTACCTTATGTTCTCCTGTTTGGACCGTCTTCCGCCCAGAGTCGCATTTCAGCAGTTGACCGAGCTTATTAAAGAGTCAACATTCACATGAATGGGTCAGTGAGGCCAAGAAAGGCGACGTGAGCGGAAGAGAAACCAAACAGGACATCATAAGGTAGGGTTGCTACTCTGAGCTCCCAGGTGACGTCATGAGGGCGGAGCTATGTAATCCACAAAGTATCTGTCCAATGATTGGTTATACCCAGGCACCGTCTATCAAATGACGTCAGCCGGGTACTTCACACAGCAACCCTATCTTATGTTTTCCTTTTTCAACCGTCTTCCGCTGAGTCGCACTTCAGCAGGATAAAGCCGTCGTCATTCCACATAAGCCAGCAAGGTCAAACAAGGCCACCGTGAGCGGAAGAGGAAGCAAACAGCACAACATAAGGTAGGGTTGCTATCTGTACTACCCGGGTGACGTCATGAGAAGGGCAGTGCTCTGAACCCACGAATTATCTGATCAATGATTGGTCGGTAAGATCCAAGCCCCACCTATCAGATGATGTCATCGGGTACTTCAACAAACCAAAACTGTCTTATGTTCTGTTTGGACCGTCTTCTGCTCAGAGTCGCATTTAAGCATTTGCCCGAGCTTTTTTTTATTATTGTTAGCCAGCGAGGCCTGGAAAGGCCGTGAGCACAAGAGGAATCAAACAGCACAACATAAGGTAGAGTTTCTTCTATGAGTTACCAAGATGACGTCATGAGAAGGGCGGGGTTTTGTATATGCAAATTATCTGATCAATGATTGGTCGGTCATGCCCAAGCGCCACCTATCATATGACGCCATCTGGGTACTTCAACGCAGCAACACTACCTTATCTTCTCCTGTTTGGACCATCTTCCGCCCAGAGTCACATTTCAGCAGTTGACCGAGCTTATCAAAGGGTCAATATTTTTCACATGAATGAGCCAGTAAAGCCAAGAAAGGCGACGTGAACGGAAGAGAAACCAAACAGCACATTACAAGGTAAGGTTGCTACTCTGAGCTCCCGGGTGACGTCATGAGAAGGGCGAGGCTCTGAACCCACAAATTATCTGCCCAAAGATTTGGTCGGTCATGCCTAAGCCCCGCCTATCAGATGACATCACCGGGTACTTCAAACAAGTAACCCAATCTTATGTTCTCCTGTTTTGACCGTCTTCCGCTCAGAATTGGGGCTTCAGCAGTTGACCATGTTTTTGTTTTCTTTTATCATAAAGAATTCTCATTTTTCATGAACCAGCGAGGCCAAGAAAGGCCTCCGTGAGCGGAAGAGGAACCAAACAGCACAACATAAGGTAAGGTTGCTACTCTATGTTGCCCGAGTGACGTCATGAGAAGGGCGGGATTTTGTACCTATAAACCATCTGACCAATGATTGGTCATGTCCAAGCCCCACCTATCAGACGACGTCAGCCGGCTACTTCAGCGTAGGAACCCTACCTTATGTTCTGTTTGGACAGCCTTCCGCGCAGCTCGCATTTCAGCAGTTGACCGAGCTTATTAAAGAGTCAACATTTTACATGAATGAGCCAGCGAGGCCAAGAAAGGCGAGGGGAGCGGAAGAGAAACCAAACATGACATCATATGGTAGTGTTGCTACTCTGAGCTCCCGGGTGACGTCATGAGAAGGGCCGGACTCTGAACCCACAAACTATCTGATTAATGTTCAGTCGTTACGTTCCAAGCCCCACCTATCAGATGACGTCAGCCGGCTACTTCAACACACCAACCCTACCTTCTGTGGTCCTGTTTGGACCGTCATCCGCTGAAAGTGCCCCGTTTTTTTTTTTTACCATAAAGTGTCGTCATTCAAATGAGCCAGCGAGGCCTAACAAAGGCCTCCGTGAGCGGAAGAGGAACAAAATAGCACAACATAAGGTAGGGTTGCTGTGCTGAGGTATCGGGTGACGTCATGAGAAGGGCGGGGCTCCGAACCCACAAAATATTTGCTCAAAGATTTGGTCGGCCATACCTAGTCCCCGCATATCAGATGACGTCACCGGGTACTTCAAAGCAGCAAGCTATCTTATGTTCTCCTGTTTGGACCATCTTCCGCTCAGAGTTGGGGTTCAGCAGCTGATCGAGGTTATTAAAGAGTCAACGTTGAATCACATAAATATGCCAGCGAGGCCAAGAAAAGCCACCGTTAGCGGAAGAGAAACCAAACAGCAACATCATAAGGTAGGGTTGATACACTGTGCTCTCGGGTGACGTCATGAGGAGTGTGAATCTCTAATCCACAAACAATCTGTCCAATGATTGGTTATGCCCAGGCTCCACCTATCAGATGACGTCAGCCGGGTACTTCAACACAGCAACCCTATCTTATGTTTTCCTTTTGGACCGTCTTCCGCTCAGAGTCGCATTTCAGCAGGATAAACCCGTCGTCATTTCACATAAGCCAGCAAGGTCAAACAAGGCCACCGTGAGCGGAAGAGGAACCAAACAGCACAACATAAGGTAGGGTTGCTACTCTGGGCTATCCCGGTGACGTCATGAGAAGGGCGGGGCTCTGAGCCCACTAATTATCTGATCAATGATTGGTCGGTCAATCCTAAGTCCCACCTATCAGATGACGTCATCCGGATATTTCACCTCAGCAACCCTACATTATGTTCTGTTTGGACCGCCTTCCGCTAAGAGTGCCCTTTTTTTTTTTTTACCATAAATGTCGTCATTCAAATGAGCCAGCAAGGCTAAGAAAGACCTCCGTGAGCGGAAGAGGAACCAAATAGCACAACATAAGGTAGGATTACTGCGCTGAGTTACCGGGTGACGTCATGAGAAGGGCGGGGCTCTGAACCCACAAAATATCTGCCCAAAGATTTGGTGGGTCATGTCCAGGCACCGCCTATTAGATGACGTCACCGGGTACTTCAAAGTAGCAAACCTTTCTTATGTTCTCCTTTTTTGACCGTCTTACAATCAGAGCTGAGCTTCAGCAGTTGACCATGTTTTTTAGTTTTCTTTTATCATAAAGAATTGTCATTTCGCATGAACCAGCGAGGCCAAGAAAAGGCCTCCGTGAGCAGAAGAGAAACCAAACAGGACATCATAAGTTAGGGTTGCTTCTCTGAGTTTCCGAGTGATGTCATGAGAAGGGCTGGGTTCTGAATCTACAAATTATCTGATCAATGATTAGTCGGTCAATCCCAAACCCCACCTATCAGATCACGTCAGCCGGATACTTCAAAGCAGCAACACTACCTTATGTTCTCCTCTTTAGACCGTCTTCCGCCCAGAGTGCCCTTTTTACCATAAAATGTCATCATTCAAATGATCCAGCGAGGCTAAGGAAGGCTGAGCTACCGCGTGATGTCATGAGAGGGTCAGCGCTCTTTTTTTTTTTTTTTTTTTTTTTTTGCTTTGTCGCTGTCTCCCGCGTTTGCGAGGTAGCGCAAGGAAACAGACGAAAGAAATGGCCCAACCCACCCCCATACACATGTATATACATACGTCCACACACGCAAATATACATACCTACACAGATTTCCATGGTTTACCCCAGACGCTTCACATGCCTTGTCATTTCGCATGAGCCGGCGACTCCAAGAAAGGCCTCCGTGAGCGGAAGAGGAAGCAAACAGCACAACATAAGGTAAGGTTGCTACTCTATGTTGCCCGAGTGACGTCATGAGAAGGGCGGGATTTTGTACCTATAAACCATCTGACCAATGATTGGTCATGTCCAAGCCCCACCTATCAGACGACGTCATCCGGCTACTTCAGCGCAGGAACCCTACCTTATGTTCTCCTGTTTGGACCGTCGTCCACCAAGAGTCGCATTTCAGCAGTTGACCGAGCTTATCAAAGAGTCTACAACATTCACATGAATGAGCCAGTGAGGCCAAGAAAGGCCACCGTGAGCGGAAGAGAAACCAAACAGGATATCATAAGGTAGGGTTGCTAATCTGAGCTCCCAGGTGACGTCATGAGGGCGGAGCTATGTAATCCACAAAGTATCTGTCCAATGATTGGTTATATCCAGGCACCGTCTATCAAATGACGTCAGCCGGGTACTTCACACAACAACCCTATCTTATGTTTTCCTTTTTCAACCGTCTTCCGCTGAGCCGCATTTCAGTAGGATAAAGCCGTCGTCATTCCACATAAGCCAGCAAGGTCAAACAAGGCCACCGTGAGCGGAAGAGGAAGCAAACAGCACAACATAAGGTAGGGTTGCTATCTGTACTACCCGGGTGACGTCATGAGAAGGGCAGTGCTCTGAACCCACGAATTATCTGATCAATGATTGGTCGGTAAGACCCAAGTCCCACCTATCAGATGACGTCATCGGGTACTTCAACAAACCAAAACTGTCTTATGTTCTGTTTGGACCGTCTTCTGCTCAGAGTCGCATTTCAGCAGTTGACCGAGCTTTTTTTTATTATTGTTAGCCAGCGAGGCCTGGAAAGGCCGTGAGCACAAGAGGAATCAAACAGCACAACATAAGGTAGAGTTGCTTCTATGAGTTACCAAGATGACGTCATGAGAAGGGCGGGGTTCTGTATATGCAAATTATCTGATCAATGATTGGTCGGTCATGCCCAAGCGCCACCTATCATATGACGTCATCTGGGTACTTCAACGCAGCAACCCTACCTTATCTTCTCCTGTTTGGACCGTCTTCCGCCCAGAGTCACATTTCAGCAGTTGACCGAGCTTATCAAAGGGTCAATATTTTTCACATGAATGAGCCAGTAAAGCCAAGAAAGGCGACGTGAGCGGAAGAGAAACCAAACAGCACATCACAAGGTAAGGTTGCTACTCTGAGCTCCTGGGTGACGTCATGAGAAGGGCGGGGCTCTGAACACACAAATTATCTGATCAATTATTGGCCGGTAAGTTCCAAGCCCCACCTATCAGATGACGTCGTCCGGGTACTTCAACACACCAGCCCTACTTTATGCTCTATTTGGACCGTCTTCCTCCCATAGTCGCATTGCAGCAGTTGACCGAGATTATTAAAGAGTCGACATTCACATGAATGAACCAACGAGGTCCAAGAAAGGCGACGTGAACGGAAGAGAAACCAAACAGGACATCATAAGGTAAGGTTGCTACTCTGAGCTACCCGGGTGACGTCATGAGGAAGGCGAATCTCTGTAATCCACAAACTATCTGTCCAATGATTGGTTATGCCCAGGCTCCACCTATCAGATGACGTCAGCCGGGTACTTCACTACAGTAACCTTATCTTATGTTTTCCTTTTTGGACCGTCTTCCACTCAGAGTCGCATTTCAGCAGGATAAAGCCGTCGTCATTTCAAATAAGCCAGCGAGGTCATAAAAGTCCGCCGTGAGTGGAAAAGGAACCAAACAGCACAACATAAGGTAGGGTTGCTACTCTATGTTGCCCCAGTGAAGTCATGAGAAGGGCGGGATTTTGTACCTATAAACCATCTGACCAATGATTGGTCATGTCCAAGCCCCACCTATCAGACGACGTCATCCGGCTACTTCAGCGCAGGAACCCTACCTTATGTTCTCCTGTTTGGACCGTCGTCCACCAAGAGTCGCATTTCAGCAGTTGACCGAGCTTATTAAAGAGTCAACATTCACATGAATGAGCCAGTGAGGCCAAGAAAGGCGACGTGAGCGGAAGAGAAACCAAACAGGACATCATAAGGCAGGGTTGCTACTCTGAGCTACTCGGGTAACGTCATGAGATGGGCGGGGCTCTGAAACCACAAATTATCTGATCAATAATTGGTCGGTCAATCCTAAGCCCCACTTATCAAATGACGTCATCAGGATACTTCAACTCAACAACCCTACCTTGTTCTCCTGTTTGGACCGTCATCCGCTCACAGTTCCCTTTTTTTTTTTACCATAAATGTCGTCATTCAAATGAGCCAGCAAGGCTAAGAAAGACCTCCGTGAGCGGAAGAGGAACCAAATAGCACAACATAAGGGAGGATTACTGCGCTGAGTTACCGGGTGACGTCATGAGAAGGGCGGGGCTCTGAACCCACAAATTATCTGCCCAAAGATGTGGTCGGTCATGCCTAAGCCCCGCCTATTAGATGATGTCACCGGGTACTTCAAGGAACAACCCAATCTTATGTTCTCCTGCTTTACCCATATCAATCTAGAATTTACTTTCTTATACTCTACCACATACTCCCACCACTCCTATTCCATGGGTAGTGCTACTCCTTCCCTTGCTCTTGTCCTCTCACTAACCCCTGACTTTAATCCCAAGACATTCCCAAACCACTCTTCCCCTTTACCCTTGATCTTCGTTTCACTCAGAGCCAAAACATCCAGGTTCCTTTCCTCAAACATACTATCTCTCCTTTTTTCTCATCTTGGTTACATCCACACACATTTAGACACCCCAATAAGACCCTTCGATGGGGATGAGCACTCCCCGCGTGACTCCTTCTTCTGTTTCCCCTTTTAGAAAGTTAAAATTCAAGGAGGGGAGGATTTCTGGCCCACCGCTCCCGTCCCCTTTAGTCGCCCTCTACGACACGTGAGGAATGCGTGGGAAGTATTCTTTCTTACCTATGCCCAGGGATAATATATATATGTATATATATATATATATATATATATATATATATATATATATATACATATATATGTATATATATATATATATATATATATATATATATATATATATATATATATATATATATATATATATATATATATATATATATATATATATATATATATATATATATATATATATATATATATATATATATATATATATATATTTATATACATATATATATATATATATATATATATATATATATATATATATATATATATATATATATATATATATATATATATATATATATATATATATATATATACATATAAATATATATATATATATATATATACATATACATATATATATATATATATATATATATATATATATATATATATATATATATATATATATATATATATATATATATATATATATATATATATATATATATATATATAAATATATATATTTTTACATATATATACATATAAAATATCCCTGGGGAAAGGGGATTAAGAATACTTCCCAGTTATTCCCTGCGTGTCGTAAAAGGCGACTAAAAGGGGAGGGAGCGGGGGGCTGGAAATCCTCCCCTTTCGTTTATTTTTTTTAGTTTTCCAAAAGAAGGAACAGAGGGGGCCAGGTGAGAATATTCCAAAAAAGGCCCAGTCCTCTGTTCTTAACGCTACCTCGCTAACGGGGGAAATGGCGAATAGTTTAAAAGAAAAAGAAAGATATATATAGAAATATATATATATATATATATATATATATATATATATATATATATATATATATATATATATATATATATATATATATAGAAATATATATTTATTCTTATTTATTATACTTTGTCGCTGTCTCCCGCGTTTGCGAGGTAGCGCAAGGAAACAGACGAAAGAAATGGCCCAACCCCCCCCCATACATAGGTATATACATACGTCCACACACGCAAATATACATACCTACACAGCTTTCCATGGTTTACCCCAGACGCTTCACATGCCTTGCTTCAGTCCACTGACAGCACGTCAACCCCGGTATACCACATCGCTCCAATTCACTCTATTCCTTGTCCTCCTTTCACCCTCCTGCATGTTCAGGCCCCGATCACACAAAATCTTTTTCACTCCATCTTTCCACCTCCAATTTGGTCTCCCTCTTCTCCTTGTTCCCTCCACCTCCGACACATATATCCTCTTGGTCAATCTTTCCTCACTCATCCTCTCCATGTGCCCAAACCACTTCTAAACACCCTCTTCTGCTCTCTCAACCACGCTCTTTTTATTTCCACACATCTCTCTTACCCTTACGTTACTCACTCGATCAAACCACCTCACACCACACATTGTCCTCAAACATCTCATTTCCAGCACATCCATCCTCCTGCGCACAACTCTATCCATAGCCCACGCCTCGCAACCATACAACATTGTTGGAACCACTATTCCTTCAAACATACCCATTTTTGCTTTCCGAGATAATGTTCTCGACTTCCACACATTCTTCAAGGCCCCCAGGATTTTCGCCCCCTCCCCCACCCTATGATCCACTTCCGCTTCCATGGTTCCATCCGCTGCCAGATCCACTCCCAGATATCTAAAACACTTCACTTCCTCCAGTTTTTCTCCATTCAAACTCACCTCCCAATTGACTTGACCCTCAACGCTACTGTACCTAATAACCTTGCTCTTATTCACATTTACTCTTAACTTTCTTCTTCCACACACTTTTCCAAACTCAGTCACCAGCTTCTGCAGTTTCTCACATGAATCAGCCACCAGCGCTGTATCATCAGCGAACAACAACTGACTCACTTCCCAAGCTCTCTCATCCCCAACAGACTTCATACTTGCCCCTCTTTCCAAAACTCTTGCATTTACCTCCCTAACAACCCCATCCATAAACAAATTAAACAACCATGGAGACATCACACACCCCTGCCGCAAACCTACATTCACTGAGAACCAATCACTTTCCTCTCTTCCTACACGTACACATGCCTTACATCCTCGATAAAAACTTTTCACTGCTTCTAACAACTTTCCTCCCACACCATATATTCTTAATACCTTCCACAGAGCATCTCTATCAACTCTATCATATGCCTTCTCCAGATCCATAAATGCTACATACAAATCCATTTGCTTTTCTAAGTATTTCTCACATGCATTCTTCAAAGCAAACACCTGATCCACACATCCTCTACCACTTCTGAAACCACACTGCTCTTCCCCAATCTGATGCTCTGTACATGCCTTCACCCTCTCAATCAATACCCTCCCATATAATTTACCAGGAATACTCAACAAACTTATACCTCTGTAATTTGAGCACTCACTCTTATCCCCTTTGCCTTTGTACAATGGCACTATGCACGCATTCCGCCAATCCTCAGGCACCTCACCATGAGTCATACATACATTAAATAACCTTACCAACCAGTCAACAATACAGTCACCCCCTTTTTTAATAAATTCCACTGCAATACCATCCAAACCTGCTGCCTTGCCGGCTTTCATCTTCCGCAAAGCTTTCACTACCTCTTCTCTGTTCACCAAATCATTTTCCCTAACCCTCTCACTTTGCACACCACCTCGACCAAAACACCCTATATCTGCCACTCTATCATCAAACACATTCAACAAACCTTCAAAATACTCACTCCATCTCCTTCTCACATCACCACTACTTGTTATCACCTCCCCATTTGCGCCCTTCACTGAAGTTCCCATTTGCTCCCTTGTCTTACGCACTTTATTTACCTCCTTCCAGAACATATTTTTTATTCTCCCTAAAATTTAATGAGACTCTCTCACCCCAACTCTCATTTGCCCTTTTTTTCACCTCTTGCACCTTTCACTTGACCTCTTGTCTCTTTCTTTTATACATCTCCCACTCAATTGCATTTTTTCCCTGCAAAAATCGTCCAAAAATCTCTTTCACTAATACTCTTACTTCTTCATCCCACCACTCACTACCCTTTCTAATCAACCCACCTCCCACTCTTCTCATGCTACAAGCATCTTTTGCGCAATCCATCACTGATTCCCTAAATACATCCCATTCCTCCCCCACTCCACTTACTTCCATTGTTCTCACCTTTTTCCATTCTGTACTCAGTCTCTCCTGGTACTTCCTCACACAGGTCTCCTTCTCAAGCTCACTTACTCTCACCACCCTCTTCACCCCAACATTCACTCTTCTTTTCTGAAATATATATATTTATATAAATATATATATTTATATATATATATACATATATATATATATATATATATATATATATATATATATATATATATATATATATATTTATGATATATATATATATATATATATATATATATATATATATATATATATATATATATATATATATATATATATATATATATATATATATATATATATATATATATACATATATATATATATATATATATATATATATATATATATATATATATATATATATATATATATATATATATATATATATATATATATATATATATATATATATATATATATATATATATATATATATATATATATATATATATATATATATATATATATATATATATATGTATATATATATATATATATATATATATATATATATATATATATATATATATATATATATATATATATGTTTTCGACAATCACATGTTTACCAAATGGCGTCCTAGCTTCGTCTCTTCGATGTATATCAACTGACTATTATATTCCTCTCTTGTGTCTCCCCTGATGATGTGATTATTACACGAAAGTGCACTTGGGAACTTATCGTGTTTCATTTTCCCCGTGGACTCATAGGAATATATATATATATATATATATATATATATATATATATATATATATATATATATATATATATATATATATATATATATATATATATATATATGTATATATATATATATATATATATATATATATATATATATATATATATATATATATATATATATATATATATATATATATATATATATATATATATATATATATATATATATATATATATATATATATATATATAAGAGAATGTTGGGGTGAAGAGAGTGGTGAGAATAAGCGAGCTTGGGAAGGAGACTTGTGTGAGGAAGTACCAGGAGAGAATGAGTACAGAATGGAAAAAGGTGAGAACAAAGGAGGTGAGGGGAGTGCGGGAGGAATGGGATGTGATGTGATGGCTTGTGCAAAAGATGCTTGTGGCATGAGAAGCGTGGGAAGTGGGTTGATTAGAAAAGGTAGTGAGTGGTGGGATGAAGAAGTAAGATTATTAGTGAAAGAGAAGAGAGAGGCATTTGAACGATTTTTGCAGGGAAAAAATGCAAATGAGTGGGAGAGGTATAAAAGAAAGAGGCAGGAGTTCAAGAGAAAGGTGCAAGAGGTGAAAAAGACGGCAAATGAGAGTTGGGGTGAGAGAGTATCATTAAATTTCAGGAAGAATAAAAAGATGTTTTGGAAAGAGGTAAATAAAGTGCGTAAGACAAGGGAGCAAATGGGAACTTCGGTGAAGGGCGCAAATGGGGAGGTGATAACAGGTAGTGGTGATGTGAGAAGGAGATGGAGTGAGTATTTTGAAGGTATGTTGAATGTGTTTGTTGATAGAGTGGCAGATGTGGGGTGTCTTGGTCGAGGTGGTGTGCAAAATGAGAGGGTTAGGGAAAATGATTTGGTAAATAGAGAAGAGGTAGTAAAAGCTTTACGGAAGATGAAAGCCGGCAAGGCAGCAGGTTTGGATGGCATTGCAGTGGAATTTATTAAAAAAGGGGGTGACTGTATTGTTGACTGGTTGGTAAGGTTATTTGATGTATGTATGATTCATGGTGAGGTGCCTGAGGATTGGCGGAATGCTTGCATAGTGCCATTGTACAAAGGCAAAGGGGATAAGAGTGAGTGCTCAAATTAAAGAGGTATAAGTTTGTTGAGTATTCCTGGTAAATTATATGGGAGGGTATTGATTGAGAGGGTGAAGGCATGTACAGAGCATCAGAATGGGGAAGAGCAGTGTGGTTTCAGAAGTGGTAGAGGATGTGTGGATCAGGTGTTTGCTTTGAAGAATGTATGCGAGAAATACTTAGAAAAACAAATGGATTTGTATGTAGCAGTTATGGATCTGGAGAAGGCATATGATAGAGTTGATAGAGATGCTCTGTGGAAGGTATTAAGAATATATGGTGTGGGTGGCAAGCTGTTAGAAGCAGTGAAAAGTTTTTATCGAGGATGTAAGGCATGTGTACGTGTAGGAAGAGAGGAAAGTGATTGGTTCTCAGTGAATGTAGGTTTGCGGCAGGGGTGTGTGATGTCTCCATGGTTGTTTAATTTGTTTATGGATGGGGTTGTTAGGGAGGTGAATGCAAGAGTTTTGGAAAGAGGGGCAAGTATGCAGTCTGTTGTGGATGAGAGAGCTTGGGAAGTGAGTCAGTTGTTGTTCGCTGATGATACAGAGCTGGTGGCTGATTCATGTGAGAAACTGCAGAAGCTGGTGACTGAGTTTGGTAAAGTGTGTGAAAGAAGAAAGTTAAGAGTAAATGTGAATAAGAGCAAGGTTATTAGGTACAGTGGGGTTGAGGGTCAAGTCAATTGGGAGGTAAGTTTGAACGGAGAAAAGCTGGAGGAAGTGAAGTGTTTTAGATATCTGGGAGTGGATCTGGCAGCGAATGGAACCATGGAAGCGGAAGTGAATCATAGGGTGGGGGAGGGGGCGAAAATTCTGGGAGCCCTGAGGAATGTTTGGAAGTCGAGAACATTATCTCGGAAAGCAAAACTGTGTATGTTTGAAGGAATAGTGGTTCCAACAATGTTGTATGGGTGCGAGTCGTGGGCTATGAATAGAGTTGTGCGCAGGAGGGTGGATGTGCTGGAAATGAGATGTTTGAGGACAATATGTGGTGTGAGGTGATTTGATCGAGTAAGTAATGTAAGGGTGAGAGAGATCATAGGGTGGATCATAGGGTGGGGGAGGGGGCGAAAATTCTGGGAGCCTTGAGGAATGTTTGGAAGTCGAGAACATTATCTCGGAAAGCAAAACTGGGTATGTTTGAAGGAATAGTGGTTCCAACAATGTTGTATGGTTGCGAGTCGTGGGCTATGAATAGAGTTGTGCGCAGGAGGGTGGATGTGCTGGAAATGAGATGTTTGAGGACAATATGTGGTGTGAGGTGGTTTGATCGAGTAAGTAATGTAAGGGTGAGAGAGATGTGTGGAAATAAAAAGAGTGTGGTTGAGAGAGCAGAAGAGGGTGTTTTGAAATGGTTTGGTCACATGGAGAGAATGAGTGAGGAAAGATTGACCAAGAGGATATATGTGTCGGAGGTGGAGGGAACGAAGAGAAGTGGGAGTGAAAAAGATTTTGAGTGATCGGGGCCTGAACATGCAGGAGGGTGAAAGGCGTGCAAGGAATAAAGTGAATTGGAACGATGTGGTATACCGGGTCGACGTGCTGTCAATGGATTGAATCAGGGCATGTGAAGCGTCTGGGGTAAACCATGAAAAGTTCTGTAGGGCCTGGATGTCGAAAGGGAGCTGTGGTTACGGTGCATTATTACATGACAGATAGAGACTAAGTGTGAAGGAATGTTGCCTTTGTTGTCTTTTCCTAGCGCCACATCGGACACATGATGCGGAGGGGGCTGTTATTCCATGTGTGGCGAAGTGGCGATGGGAATAAATGAAGGCAGAAAGTATGAATTATGTATATGTGTTTATATGTATATGTCTGTGTGTGTATATATATGTGTACATTGAGGTGTATAGGTATGTATATTTGCGTGTGTGGAGTATGTATATACATGTGCATGTTGGGGGGTTGAGCCATTCTTTCGTCTGTTTCCTTGCGCTACCTCGCTAACGCGGGAGACAGCGACAAAGCAAAATAAATAAATAAATATATATATATATATGTGGAAGGTATTAAGAATATATGGTGTGGGAGGCAAGTTGTTAGAAGCAGTGAAAAGTTTTTATCGAGGATGTAAGGCATGTGTACGTGTAGGAAGAGAGGAAAGTGATTGGTTCTCAGTGAATGTAGGTTTGCGGCAGGGGTGTGTGATGTCTCCATGGTTGTTTAATTTGTTTATGGATGGGGTTGTAAGGGAGGTAAATGCAAGAGTCCTGGAAAGAGGGGCAAGTATGAAGTCTGTTGGGGATGAGAGAGCTTGGGAAGTGAGTCAGTTGTTGTTCGCTGATGATACAGCGCTGGTGGCTGATTCATGTGAGAAACTGCAGAAGTTGGTGACTGAGTTTGGTAAAGTGTGTGGAAGAAGAAAGTTGAGAGTAAATGTGAATAAGAGCAAGGTTATTAGGTACAGTAGAGGTGAGGGTCAAGTCAATTGGGAGGTGAGTTTGAATGGAGAAAAACTGGAGGAAGTGAAGTGTTTTAGATATCTGGGAGTGGATCTGTCAGCGGATGGAACCATGGAAGCGGAAGTGGATCATAGGGTGGGGGAGGGGGCGAAAATTTTGGGAGCCTTGAAAAATGTGTGGAAGTCGAGAACATTATCTCGGAAAGCGAAAATGGGTATGTTTGAGGGAATAGTGGTTCCAACAATGTTGTATGGTTGCGAGGCGTGGGCTATGGATAGAGGTGTGCGCAGGAGGATGGATGTGCTGGAAATGAGATGTTTGAGGACAATGTGTGGTGTGAGGTGGTTTGATCGAGTAAGTAACGTAAGGGTAAGAGAGATGTGTGGAAATAAAAAGAGCGTGGTTGAGAGAGCAGAAGAGGGTGTTTTGAAATGGTTTGGGCACATGGAGAGAATGAGTGAGGAGAGATTGACCAAGAGGATATATGTGTCGGAGGTGGAGGGAACGAGGAGAAGAGGGAGACCAAATTGGAGGTGGAAAGATGGAGTGAAAAAGATTTTGTGTGATCGGGGCCTGAACATGCAGGAGGGTGAAAGGAGGGCAAGGAATAGAGTGAATTGGAGTCATGTGGTATACAGGGGTTGACGTGCTGTCAGTGGATTGAATCAAGGCATGTGAAGCGTCTGGGGTAAACCATGGAAAGCTGTGTAGGTATGTATATTTGCGTGTGTGGACGTGTGTATGTACATGTGTATGGGGGGGGGGGAGGTTGGGCCATTTCTTTCGTCTGTTTCCTTGCGCTACCTCGCAAACGCGGGAGACAGCGACAAAGTATAAAAAAAAAAAAAAAAAAAAAAAAAAAAAAATATATATATATATATATATATATATATATATATATATATATATATATATATATATATATATATATATATATATATATATATATGTATATATATATATATATATATATATATATATATATATATATGTATATATATATATATATATATATATATATATATATATATATATATATATATATATATATATATATACCGTGGTGGTGAAGTGTGGTGGTGGTGATGGAGAATGATCACTTTCCGGAGTGTCGTGTCTCATGAGATATGGTTTCCGAGGACCTGCACCTGCCGGAAGGAAGTCTAGTGAACAAGCATTGCTGAAGCAGGATTTGGCCAGCAGGAGAAGAACCATCATAATGGAGAAGAATCTGGTACTCTTATTGAGCAAGTGAATGAATTGAAACCAAAGGAAAAACTTATGATTTCTAACGAGAGGAGTTAACGAGAGGAGGGCTACCGAGAGCAGAGACATCGATAAGACGTCTGAAGGCGAGACCGATTTCGACGATGAAGGCCTGCACTGTGGCTGATAAGACGTCTGAAGGCGAGACCGATTTCGACGATGAAGGCCTGCACTGTGGCTGAGAGATTGACTTGAGGAGGCAGAAGTGATATTGTGACAGTGATTGTGTCAGCGTCGCGTCGCCTCGCCGCAGTGTATCGAGACAGACTTCCCCAGAACTTTTAAAGGGGAAGTAAATGTTTATAGTTATGTTACTGGAGTGATAGTTTTCATGCATGGTGTTTTTTACAAGAAAATAGTGAAGTTGGAGAAAAATGTAGCTTAGACATTGAAGCTTATTGATACAGTGGTGAAATTGATGAGAACTGCTATTGACGTTTGTGTGAATAAATTGTACATTTCCTTTTCCATAGCCAGAGGTTGAACCATTATGTGACATTCATTTTTTTCATTCATTTCAAGCTAAAAGTTTGTTTTCTAAATTGTTTCTTACATTTTTCATATGTATATATATATGTATGTGTGTGTGTGTATGTGCGTATGTGTGTGTATGTGTGTGTGTGTGTATATGTATATATATATGTATATTATCCCTGGGGATAGGGGTGAAAGAATACTTCCCACGTATTCCTCGCGTGTCGTAGAAAGCGACTAGAGGGGACGGGAGCGGGGGGCCGGAAATCCTCCCCTCCTTGTATTAACTTTCTAAAATGGGAAACAGAAGAAGGAGTCACGCGGGGAGTGATCATCCTCCTCGAAGGCTCAGAGTGGGGTGCCTAAATGTGTGTGGATGTAACCAAGATGTGAAAAAAGGAGAGATAGGTAGTATGTTTGAGGAAAGGAACCTGGATGTTTTGGCTCTGAGTGAAACGAAGCTCAAGGGTAAAGGGGAAGAGTGGTTTGGAAATGTCTGGGGAGTGAAGTCAGGGGTTAGTGAGAGGACAAGAGCAAGGGAAGGAGTAGCAATACTCCTGAAACAGGAGTTGTGGGAGTATGTGATAGAATGTAAGAAAGTAAATTCTCGATTAATATGGGTAAAATTGAAAGTTGATGGAGAGAGGTGGGTGATTATTGGTGCATATGCACCTGGGCATGAGAAGAAAGATCATGAGAGGCAAGTGTTTTGGGAGCAGCTGAATGAGTGTGTTAGCGGTTTTGATGCACGAGACCGGGTTATAGTGATGGGTGATTTGAATGCAAAGGTGAGTAATGTGGCAGTTGAGGGAATAATTGGTATGCATGGGGTGTTCAGTGTTGTAAATGGAAATGGTGAAGAGCTTGTAGATTTATGTGCTGAAAAAGGACTGATGATTGGGAATACCTGGTTTAAAAAGCGAGATATACATAAGTATACTTATGTAAGTAGGAGAGATGGCCAGAGAGCGTTATTGGATTACGTGTTAATTGACAGGCGTGCGAAAGAGAGACTTTTGGATGTTAATGTGCTGAGAGGTGCAACTGGAGGGATGTCTGATCATTATCTTGTGGAGGCTAAGGTGAAGATTAGTATAGGTTTTCAGAAAAGAGGAGTGAATGTTGGGGTGAAGAAGGTGGTGAGAGTAAGTGAGCTTGGGAAGGAGACCTGTGTGGGGAAGTACCAGGAGAGACTGTGTACAGAATGGAAAAAGGTGAGAACAATGGAAGTAAGGGGAGTGGGGGAGGAATGGGATGTATTTAGGGAATCAGTGATGGATTGCGCAAAAGATGCTTGTGGCATGAGAAGAGTGGGAGGTGGGCTGTTTAGAAAGGGTAGTGAGTGGTGGGATGAAGAAGTAAGAGTATTAGTGAAAGAGAAGAGAGAGGCATTTGGACGATTTTTGCAGGGAAAAAATGCAATTGAGTGGGAGAAGTATAAAAGAAAGAGACAGGAGGTCGAGAAAGGTGCAAGAGGTGAAAAAAAGGGCAAATGAGAGTTGGGGTGAGAGACTATCAGTAAATTTTAGGGAGAATAAAAAGATGTTTTGGAAGGAGGTAAATAGGGTGCGTAAGACAAGGGAGCAAATGGGAACTTCAGTGAAGGGCGTAAATGGGGAGGTGATAACAAGTAGTGGTGATGTGAGAAGGAGATGGAATGAGTATTTTGAAGGTTTGTTGAATGTGTCTGATGACAGAGTGGCAGATGTAGGGTGTTTTGGTCGAGGTGGTGTGCAAAGTGAGAGGGTTAGGGAAAATGATTTGGTAAACAGAGAAGAGGTAGTAAAAGCTTTGCGGAAGATGAAAGCCGGCAAAGCAGCAGGTTTGGATGGTATTGCAGTGGAATTTATTAAAAAAGGGGGTGACTGTATTGTTGACTGGTTGGTAAGGTTATTTAATGTATGTATGACTCATGGCGAGGTGCCTGAGGATTGGCGGAATGCGTGCATAGTGCCATTGTACAAAGGCAAAGGGGATAAGAGTGAGTGCTCAAATTACAGAGGTATAAGTTTGTTGAGTATTCCTGGTAAATCATATGGGAGGGTATTGATTGAGAGGGTGAAGGCATGTACAGAGCATCAGATTGGGGAAGAGCAGTGCGGTTTCAGAAGTGGTAGAGGATGTGTGGATCAGGTGTTTGCTTTGAAGAATGTATGTGAGAAATACTTAGAAAAGCAAATGGATTTGTATGTAGCATTTATGGATCTGGAGAAGGCATATGATAGAGTTGATAGAGATGCTCTGTGGAAGGTATTAAGAATATATGGTGTAGGAGGCAAGTTGTTAGAAGCAGTGAAAAGTTTTTATCGAGGATGTAAGGCATGTG
The DNA here is from genome assembly GCF_036320965.1 of Panulirus ornatus. Classification (NCBI taxonomy): domain Eukaryota; kingdom Metazoa; phylum Arthropoda; class Malacostraca; order Decapoda; family Palinuridae; genus Panulirus; species Panulirus ornatus. The sequence continues at coordinate 10,957,653 of NC_092289.1, read as the reverse complement.
TACGTGTAGGAAGAGAGGAAAGTGATTGGTTCTCAGTGAATGTAGGTTTGCGGCAGGGGTGTGTGATGTCTCCATGGTTGTTTAATTTGTTTATGGATGGGGTTGTTAGGGAGGTAAATGCAAGAGTTTTGGAAAGAGGGGCAAGTATGAAGTCTGTTGGGGATGAGAGAGCTTGGGAAGTGAGTCAGTTGTTGTTCGCTGATGATACAGCGCTGGTGGCTGATTCATGTGAGAAACTGCAGAAGCTGGTGACTGAGTTTGGTAAAGTGTGTGGAAGAAGAAAGTTAAGAGTAAATGTGAATAAGAGCAAGGTTATTAGGTACAGTAGGGTTGAGGGTCAAGTCAATTGGGAGGTGAGTTTGAATGGAGAAAAACTGGAGGAAGTGAAGTGTTTTAGATATCTGGGAGTGGATCTGTCAGCGGATGGAACCATGGAAGCGGAAGTGGATCATAGGGTGGGGGAGGGGGCAAAAATTTTGGGAGCCTTGAAAATGTGTGGAAGTCGAGAACATTATCTCGGAAAGCAAAAATGGGTATGTTTGAAGGAATAGTGGTTCCAACAATGTTGTATGGTTGCGAGGCGTGGGCTATGGATAGAGTTGTGCGCAGGAGGATGGATGTGCTGGAAATGAGATGTTTGAGGACAATGTGTGGTGTGAGGTGGTTTGATCGAGTAAGTAACGTAAGGGTAAGAGAGATGTGTGGAAATAAAAAGAGCGTGGTTGAGAGAGCAGAAGAGGGTGTTTTGAAATGGTTTGGGCACATGGAGAGAATGAGTGAGGAAAGATTGACCAAGAGGATATATGTGTCGGAGGTGGAGGGAACGAGGAGAAGAGGGAAACCAAATTGGAGGTGGAAAGATGGAGTGAAAAAGATTTTGTGTGATCGGGGCCTGAACATGCAGGAGGGTGAAAGGAGGGCAAGGAATAGAGTGAATTGGAGCGATGTGGTATACAGGGGTTGACGTGCTGTCAGTGGAGTGAATCAAGGCATGTGAAGCGTCTGGGGTAAACCATGGAAAGCTGTGTAGGTATGTATATTTGCGTGTGTGGACGTGTGTATGTACATGTGTATGGGGGGGGGGGTTGGGCCTTTTCTTTCGTCTGTTTCCTTGCGCTACCTCGCAAACGCGGGAGACAGCGACAAAGTATAAAAAAAAAAAAAAAAAAAAAAAAATATATATATATATATATATATATATATATATATATATATATATATATATATATATATATATATATATATATATATATATATATATGTATATATATTGAAGGAGTTGTGGAGTATGTGATTGAGTGTAAGAAAGCAAACTCTAGACATTGATACAGGTAAAACTGAAAATGGACGGAGAGAGGTGGATGATTATTGGTGACTATGCACCTGGTCATGAGAAGAAAGATCATCTATTCGTATCACGTCTTTCACCGTCCTGTATGTTCAGGCTTCGATCCCTCGAGATCTTTTTCATTCCATCCTTCCACCTCCATTGTGGTCTCCCACTTCTCCTCGTTCCCTCCACCTCTGGCACATATATTCTCTTTGTCGATGTTTCCTCACTCATTCTCTCCATGTGACCAAACGATTTCAAAACACCCTCTTCTGCTGTCTCAACCACGCTCTTTATACTATCACACATTCAAACTTTCCTCCATATTGACTTGTCCCTGAACCCTACTCTACCTAATCACCTTGCTCGTATTCACATTTACTCTCAGCTTTCTTCTTTCACACACTTTACCAAACTTAGTCACCTGCTTCTGCAGTTTCTCAAACGAGTCAGCCACCAGCGCTGTATCATCAGCGAACAAGAATTGACTCACTTCCCAAGCTCTCTCATCCACAACAGACTGCATACTTGCCCCTCTTTCCAAAACTCTTGCATTCACCTCCCTAACAACTCGATCCATAATCAAATTAAGCAGCCATGGAGACATCACAAACCCCTGCTGCAAACCAATATTCACTGAGAACGAATCACTTTCCTCTCTTCCTACTCGTACACATGCCTTACATCCTCAATAAAAACTTTTCACTGCTTCTAACAACTTGCCTCCCACACCATATATTGTTAATACCTTCCATAGAGCATCTTTATCAACTCAATCATATGCCTTCTCCAGATCCATAAATGCTACATACAAATCCATTTGCTTTTCTAAGTATTTCTCACATACATTCTCCAAAACAAACACCGTATCCACACATCCCCTACCACTTGTGAACGCACACTGGTCTTCCCCAACCTGATACTCTGTACATACCTTCACCCTCTCAATCAATACCCTCCCATATAATTTTCCAGGAATACTCAAAAGACCTATACCTCTGTAAGTTGAGCACTCATTTTTATCCCCTTTGCCTTTGTACAGTGGCACTATGTAAGTATTCCGCCAATCCTCAGGCACCTCACCATGAGTCATACATACATTAAGTATCCTTACCAACCATTCAACAATACAGTCACCCCCTTTTTTTAATGAATTCCGCTGCAATACCATCCAAACCCGCCGCCTTGCCGGCTTTCATCTTCCGCAAAGCTTTTACTACCTCTTCTCTGTTTACCATATCATTCTCCCTAACCCTCTCACTTTGCACACCACCTCGACCAAAACACCCTATATCTGCCACACTATCATCAAACACATTTAACTAACGTTCAAAATACTCACTCCATCTCGTTCTCACATCACCACTACTTGTTATCACCTTCCCATCATCCCCCTTCACTGAAGTTCCTATTTGTTCCCTTTTCTTACGCACTTTGTTAACTCCCTGCAAAACAATTTTTATTCTCCCTAAAATTTAATAATACTCTCTCACCCCAATTATCATTTGTCTTCCCTTTCATCTCTTGCACTTTTCTCTTGACTTCCTGCCTCTTTCTTTTATACATATCCCAGCCATTTGCATTATTTCCCTGCAAAATCGTCTAAATGTCTCTCTCTTCTCTTTCATTAAGAATCCTACTTCTTCATCCCATCAGATACAGTGTTACCGGTCTCTATCTGCTCGGGGTTCCAGCACAATTGAGAATTCAGCTTTGCCGAGGCTCAATTATTGGAAGTACAGTTTTTACTCCAAAGAACTCTCTTCAAAGGAGTCTACATTTACCGCAACAGGAAGCATAACCTTGGGTCATGTGAATTTTGATTTGTTTTCCTTCAAATCCTATTTTAAGAGTCATTATCCAGCGTCAGCTTGGTGGTCTACAGACTGTTTCTTGTCGAGGGAAATTTTCTTAGGCCGTCCTTCGTTTGTCGTATTCTGTTTCATTTATCATAAAATTTGCCAGATGTACAGTTCTCTGTTGTCTCTTTGTACCAGACTATACCCTTGTTCATGTACGTTGTGTCGAGAGCATGATGTATCGTGGGTACTTTACCCTCATCCAAGAATGTTGTAACTAACAATGTGTAGTGAAATATCCTAGTGCGGGCGAGACTGTAGCCTCCGTTCATTTCTTCTCTTTCATACCAGAAGGCTCCATTAAGAAGAACAATAATGGATGCAAATAAAGATATAGACAAAAACAAATAAAGGTATGAAATCATAAAGGTATTAATAAGGAAAGGGAGATGTAGAAATGAAAGGTGAATAAATGAAGACATGAATAGAGATCACTGATAGTCCCAGTGGTATGTGTCCTCTCAGTAACAATTAATACGACCCACTCGACATTTATATAATTCATATAATTTCCACACTTTATGTGTGCTATTTCTACATATGTCTGCGTCGGGGATTCAATATTCCTTTCACTTTTGTTTTTCCTAATGCGCGTTTGCCGAAGAAAAAAGATAAACCCACTTGATTCGTTACATCATCCATGACAAATACAGTATGAGCCTCAGCCTAGTTATGGAAAAAGGGGTCAAGACACCAGTAACCCATGAATTGTCTACGTCACCCACCCAAAACAAACAAACAAAAAGAAAAAAATTCCTAACATTATCCATGTAACAAATAAAATGAAAGATCATATATGGTATATTTTCTTTTTTTCTTAATGTGGTTCTTTATCTAAGCTGGCTATCAAATTTGTTTGTCGGTACCTTTTAAAATTGGTCAGACATGATATCAGTGAATCATCTTTGATCCCACCCACAGTCTGGGGTACGTATAACCAGGAATAAATAACGTTGTTTATGATTTGATCAGCGTCGCTCTCAGGCTTTTGCAAGGTAGATGGGCGTCGTCATGGGGTGAATCTACACCTTCCCCTACTTTGGCAACGTTATCAATCAACACTGTTCCGTTACCTGCACAAATGTTGAAGACGGGAAAATATCAAGGTCTCTGATTTGTTTTCCACCGTTTCCTCTGTTGAAGGAATTAAGCAACACGCCTCCTGGACACAGGGAATTCTGACAGTGAATTACCTAAAATTCTGATATCTACTCTATTCACCGATTTTCTGGTGAGATTATGGATTTTCAAGAACTCTGTGCAAGATTCATAAGCTTTAGATACGGGATATGAATTTCATTTTAGGATATATATCTCCATATGTCTAGCTGTAATGACCTTGAAGGACCACAAGTTGGTTGTGTAGACCCACTGACGGCACAAGGAAACTTATGCTACAGGAGAGAATCCACACAAACAATGTATGACGGTAAAATGTTAAGGAGAATCGACTAACCTCATCATGCGAAGTGTCAGATAGGGTCCAGCACCACCACGAACTATATCGACCAGCCTCCTGTAACAGTATGTGTGACTTCAGCGTCGGGCGGGGGCTTATATACACTGCCAGCCTCGTAGCCAGCTACCACCTCTGAGTAGGATGTGTTATGCGACTCTTCATTCGTCTGATAGATGTATCATATTTTAGAAGAATTCAGAGAATCCTGATGAATTGTTAAGTAACTGGAGAAATTTAGCACCTTCCATCAAATTTACTGTAGAAAATGAAAATGATGGTATGTTACCATTTTTAGATTGCATGATCCATAGGCAAGGAAACAAGTTT